>NW_026607886.1:0-106125 GCF_029499605.1 Hyla sarda | reverse complement strand
GCAATGCTTATTCAATACCGCCAGCAGATGGAGACACTGGGGGATAATTTTCTAAGGATTTATACTGATTTTTCCTGTCTGAATTTGTCGCACAGAAAGTTGCAGGCCAAATATGTGTGACATTTCTGCGACTTTAGCTTCTAGAGCATTTTTACAACATTATACATAGGTGCTGAATACATAAAAAGCGACTGTTCAGCGACAGACAAGTCGCATCGGCTGAAAGTAGGCCAGAATGTCAGTCCATGTTGGAGCAGGTTTAGATACAGTCTAAAGTATAGATCTCAAAGTCTGTGCACAGAATTTAGCAAGGGCCTCGCACCTTCTGATGCATCAGGTAGGTGCACAATAGCATAGCCTAACCCTCTGTACTTTGGTCTATATTGATGCGGGACATAGACAGCCAGCTGATGACCAATCCATTAGTGCAATGGATGGCTGGAAGCATTTGTCTTTGCCTTTGCAATACCACAGAAGCAATGCATGGTCAATGTACAGCAATGACACACCTGTGTGAACAGCCAGGAGACCCCCCCCCCCCCCCATGTTATGTTACATAGTTACATAGTTAGTACGGTCGAAAAAAGACATATGTCCATCAAGTTCAACCAGGGAATTAAGGGGTAGGGGTGTGGCGCGATATTGGGGAAGGGATGAGATTTTATATTTCTTCATAAGCATTAATCTTATTTTGTCAATTAGGAACATTCAGCACCCACCCGCTATCAAGGCAGCTGCCTATCATGTCATGCCCTACCTGCACAGGTGTGCTGGCTACTCAAATGATCCAATTAAGGAGGCCATTTAGTCAGCAGCAGCAGAAGTCCTGTGCCTGGACGCTCCAACAGCGGCCAGACACAAGCAGAAGCAGCAGCAGCAGCACCACCTTTTGTTTTTTGGCTGCAGCAGCAAGGCCCACAGGGCTGGCTAGCTGGCTAGCCAGCAAGCAGGTAGCAATGAAAGTAGGAATCTTTCTTTTTAACCCTGTAAGGGGGTGGTGCACTGTACCCGAAGATACTGCCATATCGGGTCAATGCATAGGGCGACGGAAGCAAGCTTCGAAATCGGCCCCCGTTCTCAAAAATCCATTTAATATATGGTCCCCAGATAGGGGACGTATCAGATATTAAACTGATAAGAACAGATACTACACTTGATCTTAGCCAAAAGGCCGAGAAGCGATAACCGTGAAAGGGGCGGGCCCAACAAGGTCCCCTTCATGGGCACTATCACTGCTTGCTGTCAGGGAGGCTGCCAGACAATTTTCCATGCACACTCTGGGCTGGGGGGCAGTCAACCACCAGTACACACAGCAGAACCTAAACCCATACCATTATTGCTAAGCAGCAAGACAGGGGCCCATTGCACTCCCACGGGGCCTTTTTAAATGCAATCCATAACCCGGATTTGCCAGGAACCCTTCTTACTCCTCCTACTTGCATGTGACACTGGGCTTAGGATCTGCATAGGAAACACACACACAAGCACACACCTACCTTTGTTGCCTGCAGATGCCTCCTTGGCTGTCCCCAAACGGTATCAAACCAACACCCACGGGAAGCTGTAAGCATAGAGGACATGCCTGCACCCCATTGGACTTACCTGTGTGGGTTAAATCCGGGTTATTTGACAACCTATGGCGGTGATGGTTCTGCTCAGGCAGAGCAGTGCTGATGCTCCTCATAAAGCTGTCGCTGCTGTGAAGGTTCTAGGTGACATCACAAATCCCTATGGTTACATACACAACAAAGCTGGGTTGTTGTTGTTTACACTCTGCAAGGCCTGTGGAAGTGAGTGACATCATAGCACTGTAGTTCTGAGGGTTCTAGATGGATGCAACAATCTCCTGTTGCTTCTATGAAGGCCATAATAGACGACATCACCAAACAGCTCCATAGTCACATACACAGCAAAGGAGAGATGTTGTTTACACCTAGTGATGTCAGTGGTATTGAGTGACATCACAGCACAGTGCTAAGGCTCCTGGGCCTGGACACAGCAGCGGCTGCAATATCTCAACGGAGAATACGTTTATATATATGTGTGTGTGTGCGTGTATATATATATATATATATATATATATATATATATATATATATATTTCTCCGCCGAAATCACTTTTAAACCCATTTCCACCTTTTTTTCCCTTCTCTTCCTCTTACTTTTTTTTCACGTTTTTTTACGTTTTTCTCCTTTTCGCCTCTTTTCTGGGCGTATTATTCTTCTTTTTCTTCTTTTTTTTCGTCTAATGCATACCCCATCAGTGCAGCAATGCTTATTCAATACCGCCAGCAGATGGAGACACTGGGGGATAATTTTCTAAGGATTTATACTGATTTTTCCTGTCTGAATTTGTCGCACAGAAAGTTGCAGGCCAAATATGTGTGACATTTCTGCGACTTTAGCTTCTAGAGCATTTTTACAACATTATACATAGGTGCTGAATACATAAAAAGCGACTGTTCAGCGACAGACAAGTCGCATCGGCTGAAAGTAGGCCAGAATGTCAGTCCATGTTGGAGCAGGTTTAGATACAGTCTAAAGTATAGATCTCAAAGTCTGTGCACAGAATTTAGCAAGGGCCTCGCACCTTCTGATGCATCAGGTAGGTGCACAATAGCATAGCCTAACCCTCTGTACTTTGGTCTATATTGATGCGGGACATAGACAGCCAGCTGATGACCAATCCATTAGTGCAATGGATGGCTGGAAGCATTTGTCTTTGCCTTTGCAATACCACAGAAGCAATGCATGGTCAATGTACAGCAATGACACACCTGTGTGAACAGCCAGGAGACCCCCCCCCCCCCCCCCCATGTTATGTTACATAGTTACATAGTTAGTACGGTCGAAAAAAGACATATGTCCATCAAGTTCAACCAGGGAATTAAGGGGTAGGGGTGTGGCGCGATATTGGGGAAGGGATGAGATTTTATATTTCTTCATAAGCATTAATCTTATTTTGTCAATTAGGAACATTCAGCACCCACCCGCTATCAAGGCAGCTGCCTATCATGTCATGCCCTACCTGCACAGGTGTGCTGGCTACTCAAATGATCCAATTAAGGAGGCCATTTAGTCAGCAGCAGCAGAAGTCCTGTGCCTGGACGCTCCAACAGCGGCCAGACACAAGCAGAAGCAGCAGCAGCAGCACCACCTTTTGTTTTTTGGCTGCAGCAGCAAGGCCCACAGGGCTGGCTAGCTGGCTAGCCAGCAAGCAGGTAGCAATGAAAGTAGGAATCTTTCTTTTTAACCCTGTAAGGGGTTGGTGCACTGTACCCGAAGATACTGCCATATCGGGTCAATGCATAGGGCGACGGAAGCAAGCTTCGAAATCGGCCCCCGTTCTCAAAAATCCATTTAATATATGGTCCCCAGATAGGGGACGTATCAGATATTAAACTGATAAGAACAGATACTACACTTGATCTTAGCCAAAAGGCCGAGAAGCGATAACCGTGAAAGGGGCGGGCCCAACAAGGTCCCCTTCATGGGCACTATCACTGCTTGCTGTCAGGGAGGCTGCCAGACAATTTTCCATGCACACTCTGGGCTGGGGGGCAGTCAACCACCAGTACACACAGCAGAACCTAAACCCATACCATTATTGCTAAGCAGCAAGACAGGGGCCCATTGCACTCCCACGGGGCCTTTTTAAATGCAATCCATAACCCGGATTTGCCAGGAACCCTTCTTACTCCTCCTACTTGCATGTGACACTGGGCTTAGGATCTGCATAGGAAACACACACACAAGCACACACCTACCTTTGTTGCCTGCAGATGCCTCCTTGGCTGTCCCCAAACGGTATCAAACCAACACCCACGGGAAGCTGTAAGCATAGAGGACATGCCTGCACCCCATTGGACTTACCTGTGTGGGTTAAATCCGGGTTATTTGACAACCTATGGCGGTGATGGTTCTGCTCAGGCAGAGCAGTGCTGATGCTCCTCATAAAGCTGTCGCTGCTGTGAAGGTTCTAGGTGACATCACAAATCCCTATGGTTACATACACAACAAAGCTGGGTTGTTGTTGTTTACACTCTGCAAGGCCTGTGGAAGTGAGTGACATCATAGCACTGTAGTTCTGAGGGTTCTAGATGGATGCAACAATCTCCTGTTGCTTCTATGAAGGCCATAATAGACGACATCACCAAACAGCTCCATAGTCACATACACAGCAAAGGAGAGATGTTGTTTACACCTAGTGATGTCAGTGGTATTGAGTGACATCACAGCACAGTGCTAAGGCTCCTGGGCCTGGACACAGCAGCGGCTGCAATATCTCAACGGAGAATACGTTTATATATATGTGTGTGTGTGCGCGTATATATATATATATATATATATATATATATATATATATATATTTCTCCGCCGAAATCACTTTTAAACCCATTTCCACCTTTTTTTCCCTTCTCTTCCTCTTACTTTTTTTTCACGTTTTTTTACGTTTTTCTCCTTTTCGCCTCTTTTCTGGGCGTATTATTCTTCTTTTTCTTCTTTTTTTTCGTCTAATGCATACCCCATCAGTGCAGCAATGCTTATTCAATACCGCCAGCAGATGGAGACACTGGGGGATAATTTTCTAAGGATTTATACTGATTTTTCCTGTCTGAATTTGTCGCACAGAAAGTTGCAGGCCAAATATGTGTGACATTTCTGCGACTTTAGCTTCTAGAGCATTTTTACAACATTATACATAGGTGCTGAATACATAAAAAGCGACTGTTCAGCGACAGACAAGTCGCATCGGCTGAAAGTAGGCCAGAATGTCAGTCCATGTTGGAGCAGGTTTAGATACAGTCTAAAGTATAGATCTCAAAGTCTGTGCACAGAATTTAGCAAGGGCCTCGCACCTTCTGATGCATCAGGTAGGTGCACAATAGCATAGCCTAACCCTCTGTACTTTGGTCTATATTGATGCGGGACATAGACAGCCAGCTGATGACCAATCCATTAGTGCAATGGATGGCTGGAAGCATTTGTCTTTGCCTTTGCAATACCACAGAAGCAATGCATGGTCAATGTACAGCAATGACACACCTGTGTGAACAGCCAGGAGACCCCCCCCATGTTATGTTACATAGTTACATAGTTAGTACGGTCGAAAAAAGACATATGTCCATCAAGTTCAACCAGGGAATTAAGGGGTAGGGGTGTGGCGCGATATTGGGGAAGGGATGAGATTTTATATTTCTTCATAAGCATTAATCTTATTTTGTCAATTAGGAACATTCAGCACCCACCCGCTATCAAGGCAGCTGCCTATCATGTCATGCCCTACCTGCACAGGTGTGCTGGCTACTCAAATGATCCAATTAAGGAGGCCATTTAGTCAGCAGCAGCAGAAGTCCTGTGCCTGGACGCTCCAACAGCGGCCAGACACAAGCAGAAGCAGCAGCAGCAGCACCACCTTTTGTTTTTTGGCTGCAGCAGCAAGGCCCACAGGGCTGGCTAGCTGGCTAGCCAGCAAGCAGGTAGCAATGAAAGTAGGAATCTTTCTTTTTAACCCTGTAAGGGGGTGGTGCACTGTACCCGAAGATACTGCCATATCGGGTCAATGCATAGGGCGACGGAAGCAAGCTTCGAAATCGGCCCCCGTTCTCAAAAATCCATTTAATATATGGTCCCCAGATAGGGGACGTATCAGATATTAAACTGATAAGAACAGATTTTTTTTTTTTAACTTGACTACCCTTACGGGGGCAACTTTATTAAAAATTAAATAATGTTAACAAAGTTGTGCAAATATGTCAATAAATACAGTTACATATAAATAACATATTTACAACATATTAAAACATAAAATGGGCACTTGGTGGCTTTACAAGATAGAATTCCATTCTTTTAAAAACCATTTTCTAGATAAAAGCGGAAATCTCTTCTTGTCTAAAAGATAGTACTGGTACATTTCATAAAAACAGATAGATAAAATGTCCTTCACAGATAAAACCTCATGCTTGAACAATAAAATATTCCTGGCCTTCCACAGAGCTGCCTTCACACAGTTTATGATCTTCCATGCAATAGTCTCTTGAGTCCGTGTTGGGCATTCCAGGCAACCATAAAAAACCACTGCAATATTTAAGTCTTTTAGTCCAGTTATCCTTTTTACCAGAGAGAGTATCTTTGTCCATATTTTCTGCGAGTAAAAACAAGTCCATATTAGATGGTGCACGGTCTCCTCTTGTCGGCATCCCTCCCTCGGGCAGGTTGCAGAGTTGGATAATCCTCTTCGGTGCTGGAATGCCCGGCATGGAAGACACTCGTGTGCGCAGCTCCAGGCCAGGTCCTTCTGTGAATTAAAAAGATAATTAATACTCAACATCTTCCAAATCTGTATACACTTCTGTTCGTTAAAATTTTTGATGGGAGTCACGGTACTGGTTTCTTTTATTTCCTTTAGTAGTTTTTTGCTATTGCACAGATCCTGAACACTTTTACCTTTAAAATTATATAAGTTTAAAATTTTTCCTAAAATCATGTATTGAGGGGGTAAATTCAAAGAATAAGGGCAACTTAAAACTGTAGAAAACCAGCCGTTCCTCCGCATAAAATAACCAGTATTAAAACGAACAAAATAAGACCAGTAGCTATCTTTAAAAACAGTAGTAAAACACATGCTAAAAAACTTTATTAAAAGGAAAGCTTTAAAATCTGGAAAATCCTTACCGCCCCTGGAGTTCGGTTTTATCACAATTTGTCTCTTTAATTTTTCGCTCTTAGAACTCCAAAAGAAAGTAAAACAAGCTTTTGTTATTTTCTTTAGAACCATTTCGGGGGGTGGGAAAACCAGACTTAAATACAATAAAATAGGTAAAAGCACCATTTTTGTAATTAAAACCTTCCCTTCCATTGTAAGTTCTCGCATGTTCCACATACATATTTTCTTATTTATTTTTTGAGCCACCAAGTCCCAGCTATTAAAACCATTATTAGACTCGTCAAAGGAGACACCTAAAATCTGCACCGACTCAGACACAGGGACGGGCACATCATACAAAGGCATTCCGCCTATGTTTAAAATGTTACTTTTGTTAAAATTGACTTTAAAACCGGAGGCACAATTAAAATATTGAATCTGTTTTAGCGTCTTCTGAAGCGATGGGGTGTCCCTGCAAAACACCGCAACATCGTCCATGTACCCCACTACCTTCGCCTCTAGTCCCCCTCCTCCTGGCAGGGGGACTCCATGGATCTGCTTATCCTTTCGTATTGTACATAAAAGAGGCTCTATTGCGCAAATGAAGAGTAGTGGGGACAAGGGACACCCCTGCTTCACTCCGGAATTTAAAATCACGCCCTGTGTCTTAAAACCATTTACTAAAATTTTACTAGTACAGTTATCATAAAAAGCTCTAAGAGACAATAAAAAGCCATCAGGTATACCCATTTTCTCTAAAACCTTAAAAAGATAAAAATGTGACACCCTGTCGAAAGCTTTTTCAAAATCTATGGATAAAACCGCCAGCTTTCCTTTTCTTAATTTGGTGTCGCTAATTACATCCTTTAAAAGGTTTAGGTTCTCCCATAAACTCCTCCCAGGCACCCCACAGACTTGGTTTGTATGAATTATTTTATGGATTACGTTCTTTAAGCGGTTAGCACACAGTTTCGCCATTATTTTATAGTCGCAGTTCAGAAGGGTGATTGGTCTCCAGTTTTTGAGTTCCGACCGGTCTCCCTTTTTGAATAGCAGGGAGACATCACCCTTCTTCCATGAGCCTGGGAGGATTTTAGACTTAAAGACTTCCGTAAAAAGGGAGAACAAATCTTCTTTTAAAATACCATAAAAAGTAACATAAAATTCAATGGGTATACCATCCGGCCCAGGCACTTTACCTGTTTTAAAACTCTTGACGGTCTCTAAAATCTCCTGCTCTGAAATATTCTGCAATAAAAAAGACTGTGAGACAGGATCTAAAAAATTGGTGATCTCCTTTAACGAGTCATTCATAAAACATTCATCAATGTGTTTTACATTAAAAAGATCCGCATAAAACTCTTGCACCTTTTTAAAAATACCCTGTACATCATTCACTCCTTCAATGTTTTCTATTAACCTTCTATTTTCATGTATTTTCTTAAAAAAATACCTGGAGCAGGTCTCGTTTTCCTCAAGATGCTGTATTCGAGACCTAAAGATAATTTCTTTTCCTTTCTGCTCCAGGCACTTAGTTATTTCTTTTTTAAGATCATGTACCTCCTTCTCCACCTCCATCCCATGTGCTCTGAATTTGTACAGGGTTTGCAGACGAGTATTTAGGATATTATAAAATTCACGTTTTTCTTTAGCTTTCCTAACCCCAACACGGATAAAAAATTCTTTTATTTTTAGTTTCATTTTTTCCCACCAGATACTGGTGGGAGTGTTGGGGTCTTTTGCTCGTCTGCATTCCTTGTAAAAGGTGATAAAATCTGATAAAACCTGCGGATCTTCTAAAAGGGACACGTTTAACTTCCAGGCATTCCTACCAGTTCTCCTTTTAAAATCACTTTTAACTTTAAAATACAATAATTTATGGTCAGAAAAAACATTGGTAAAAAGATCACAGTTAAAAGGCAGTACTTGATAAGAACAAAAAATAAAATCTATCCTGGAGCTACAGCTTGCATTGCTCCAGGTAACACCGTCTTCCTCTGGTACGTTAAAATTACATTTTTTAAAAACATCAGTGAGATTAAAATCTAAAATCAAGTTTTTTAACATAAAAGACGTCTTATCATAGTTCCTACTCACTGCGTTCGAAAAACGGCGTTCTCCCCTTAAAATACAATTAAAATCACCTGATAAAACAAGAGGACTAGAATTGTTAATAAAAAGGGGTAAAATCTCCAACATTTTTATTCTTTCATTCTTATCAGGAGAACCATAAAAATTTAAAAACTGCCATTTAATACCATTAATAAAAGCGATGACCAATAAAATTCTGCCTGGTAAAATTTCGTTAAAACTCTCAATTAAAACGTTCCCTTTAAAAAGTATGGCGACCCCTGCTGATCTGGACTCATTTGATCCAGACCAGACTGATGGACCGTGCACCCAATCATCTTCATATTCTTTATAATTTAATCTGTGCGGGATGCCACATTCCTGCAGGAAAAGGACGGAAGCAGCAAAAACCGACAAGTAATTAAATAGGGCAACCCTTCTTACTCTGGCGCTCACACTTCTCACGTTCAAGGACAGACCGGACAACTCAGCCATGGGAATGTACAAGAAAACGTCTTACACCTCTGATTCCCCCTCCGAAGCCTCATACCCCCCAAAATCTGACTCAACTGTACGCATAGAGGAAGCAGGAGAGGAGGCACCATCACTCAGCCGACCCCCCTCCTCCATCATGATTGAGGCATAGTTGTTCTCGGGCATCCTGGCAATCAGGGCTCCAGACTCATTGGGTTCTTCCACCTCTTGCCCCTCCATAGGGGTCGGGTGTTCACTTAGTTCCGTCTCTGGTACCTCAGAGACGGTCACCCCTGAAACCTCCTCCTGGCAGGGAGGAGGGGGGGTATCCCCTATGGGGACCTGTGGAGGAACGTCACTTGGGTTCCCTGCATCCGCAGGTACTTCCATCGGCTCCCCCTGGACCGCCTCCGAATAGAGTCTTCTGGAGCCCCTCCGCCTTTTAACCTTCACCTCTCCACCCGGATCATCGCTCTCAGGGGGACCCTGAGCCAGAGGTTGCTGAGGAGCGGATTCGGCCGCCGTCCGCTCCTCTCTTAACCCAGCATGCTCCTGGGGGCCAGTTTTTTCACCACTTGCACGTTTTTTGGCCATCCTCTGCTCTTTAGGGTCCCCTCCTTTTGCCTGAGGGGGGTCTTTCTCCTTCTCCATCTCACCGCTTACCTCTTGTGGGGGGGTAATCACTGGCTCTGCTTGCCTCGGCTGGTGTCCCGGTTGCTGTCCTTGCTGCCTCCAGGGTTGCCACTGCTGCTCCGTCCTATGTCTGTGGGGACAAGAGGAGAAAAGGTGACCGAATTGTTGACAGAAATTGCACCTCCCTCCTCTTGTGCATTTCTCTGTCTCGTGCTGTGTGCTACCACATTTTTTGCATGTACTTTCACAGTTTTCTTTTGTGTGTCCATATCTGTGACACTTCCTGCAGTAGCTTGGCATCCCCGCATAAAAGAGGTCGCCACACATATTATTTATTTTAAAACGAGCTGGTGGTAGTTGTATTCCCCCTGGCAATCTGTCATCTTTTTTGCATGTAACCTGAAATCTCCACTTAGATGTCCAGATGCCACAGCTGTTCATGATTTTTCCTCTGCACTCAACCTTACTAAAATAGACTTGTAAAAACAACTCAACATCGTGTAGGTTGGCGAAAGGGGAATACATCTTTACTACCACCAGCTTAATATCGTCTAGAACGTGCTCAATAATCCGGACACCCTGAAGCTTTTTGTCTTTACTCGCAGCAGCTCTGGTAACAAAATCTCTGTGGATGCCATTTTGTGTGAACGTCACATCAAAAATTTTACGCTTCGGGTAGTCCTGGATTGCCAATATCTCGCCCTTCTGTATTCCGAAAACTCCTCCGAGCACGTCCTCTACTACGAATTTCAAATCGTCCGCCCTTTTGGTATCATCCGTGAGAATGACTCTCACGGTGTTTTTGATCCTTGCGTATGCCGGCACAGAACCTGGATCCGGATCATCATCCATGGTTCTAACCTCTCTCCACCCGAAGGTCTTGAGAGGCGATCGCTAAACGTTACCCTGGGACTAGGCCCTCTCCCCAATAGCAACAAGTGGGTGAAGCCCAGGCAATAAACCTGGGCGATCCCACAAGGCCGAGGAGAGGGGTACCCGAGTACCTTCTGACCAGATCTCCTGTATTACTACACTTGATCTTAGCCAAAAGGCCGAGAAGCGATAACCGTGAAAGGGGCGGGCCCAACAAGGTCCCCTTCATGGGCACTATCACTGCTTGCTGTCAGGGAGGCTGCCAGACAATTTTCCATGCACACTCTGGGCTGGGGGGCAGTCAACCACTAGTACACACAGCAGAACCTAAACCCATACCATTATTGCTAAGCAGCAAGACAGGGGCCCATTGCAATCCCACGGGGCCTTTTTAAATGCAATCCATAACCCGGATTTGCCAGGAACCCTTCTTACTCCTCCTACTTGCATGTGACACTGGGCTTAGGATCTGCATAGGAAACACACACACAAGCACACACCTACCTTTGTTGCCTGCAGATGCCTCCTTGGCTGTCCCCAAACGGTATCAAACCAACACCCACGGGAAGCTGTAAGCATAGAGGACATGCCTGCACCCCATTGGACTTACCTGTGTGGGTTAAATCCGGGTTATTTGACAACCTATGGCGGTGATGGTTCTGCTCAGGCAGAGCAGTGCTGATGCTCCTCATAAAGCTGTCGCTGCTGTGAAGGTTCTAGGTGACATCACAAATCCCTATGGTTACATACACAACAAAGCTGGGTTGTTGTTGTTTACACTCTGCAAGGCCTGTGGAAGTGAGTGACATCATAGCACTGTAGTTCTGAGGGTTCTAGATGGATGCAACAATCTCCTGTTGCTTCTATGAAGGCCATAATAGACGACATCACCAAACAGCTCCATAGTCACATACACAGCAAAGGAGAGATGTTGTTTACACCTAGTGATGTCAGTGGTATTGAGTGACATCACAGCACAGTGCTAAGGCTCCTGGGCCTGGACACAGCAGCGGCTGCAATATCTCAACGGAGAATACGTTTATATATATGTGTGTGTGTGCGCGTATATATATATATATATATATATATATATATATATATATATATATATATATATATTTCTCCGCCGAAATCACTTTTAAACCCATTTCCACCTTTTTTTCCCTTCTCTTCCTCTTACTTTTTTTTCACGTTTTTTTACGTTTTTCTCCTTTTCGCCTCTTTTCTGGGCGTATTATTCTTCTTTTTCTTCTTTTTTTTCGTCTAATGCATACCCCATCAGTGCAGCAATGCTTATTCAATACCGCCAGCAGATGGAGACACTGGGGGATAATTTTCTAAGGATTTATACTGATTTTTCCTGTCTGAATTTGTCGCACAGAAAGTTGCAGGCCAAATATGTGTGACATTTCTGCGACTTTAGCTTCTAGAGCATTTTTACAACATTATACATAGGTGCTGAATACATAAAAAGCGACTGTTCAGCGACAGACAAGTCGCATCGGCTGAAAGTAGGCCAGAATGTCAGTCCATGTTGGAGCAGGTTTAGATACAGTCTAAAGTATAGATCTCAAAGTCTGTGCACAGAATTTAGCAAGGGCCTCGCACCTTCTGATGCATCAGGTAGGTGCACAATAGCATAGCCTAACCCTCTGTACTTTGGTCTATATTGATGCGGGACATAGACAGCCAGCTGATGACCAATCCATTAGTGCAATGGATGGCTGGAAGCATTTGTCTTTGCCTTTGCAATACCACAGAAGCAATGCATGGTCAATGTACAGCAATGACACACCTGTGTGAACAGCCAGGAGACCCCCCCCCCCCCCCCCCCATGTTATGTTACATAGTTACATAGTTAGTACGGTCGAAAAAAGACATATGTCCATCAAGTTCAACCAGGGAATTAAGGGGTAGGGGTGTGGCGCGATATTGGGGAAGGGATGAGATTTTATATTTCTTCATAAGCATTAATCTTATTTTGTCAATTAGGAACATTCAGCACCCACCCGCTATCAAGGCAGCTGCCTATCATGTCATGCCCTACCTGCACAGGTGTGCTGGCTACTCAAATGATCCAATTAAGGAGGCCATTTAGTCAGCAGCAGCAGAAGTCCTGTGCCTGGACGCTCCAACAGCGGCCAGACACAAGCAGAAGCAGCAGCAGCAGCACCACCTTTTGTTTTTTGGCTGCAGCAGCAAGGCCCACAGGGCTGGCTAGCTGGCTAGCCAGCAAGCAGGTAGCAATGAAAGTAGGAATCTTTCTTTTTAACCCTGTAAGGGGGTGGTGCACTGTACCCGAAGATACTGCCATATCGGGTCAATGCATAGGGCGACGGAAGCAAGCTTCGAAATCGGCCCCCGTTCTCAAAAATCCATTTAATATATGGTCCCCAGATAGGGGACGTATCAGATATTAAACTGATAAGAACAGATACTACACTTGATCTTAGCCAAAAGGCCGAGAAGCGATAACCGTGAAAGGGGCGGGCCCAACAAGGTCCCCTTCATGGGCACTATCACTGCTTGCTGTCAGGGAGGCTGCCAGACAATTTTCCATGCACACTCTGGGCTGGGGGGCAGTCAACCACCAGTACACACAGCAGAACCTAAACCCATACCATTATTGCTAAGCAGCAAGACAGGGGCCCATTGCACTCCCACGGGGCCTTTTTAAATGCAATCCATAACCCGGATTTGCCAGGAACCCTTCTTACTCCTCCTACTTGCATGTGACACTGGGCTTAGGATCTGCATAGGAAACACACACACAAGCACACACCTACCTTTGTTGCCTGCAGATGCCTCCTTGGCTGTCCCCAAACGGTATCAAACCAACACCCACGGGAAGCTGTAAGCATAGAGGACATGCCTGCACCCCATTGGACTTACCTGTGTGGGTTAAATCCGGGTTATTTGACAACCTATGGCGGTGATGGTTCTGCTCAGGCAGAGCAGTGCTGATGCTCCTCATAAAGCTGTCGCTGCTGTGAAGGTTCTAGGTGACATCACAAATCCCTATGGTTACATACACAACAAAGCTGGGTTGTTGTTGTTTACACTCTGCAAGGCCTGTGGAAGTGAGTGACATCATAGCACTGTAGTTCTGAGGGTTCTAGATGGATGCAACAATCTCCTGTTGCTTCTATGAAGGCCATAATAGACGACATCACCAAACAGCTCCATAGTCACATACACAGCAAAGGAGAGATGTTGTTTACACCTAGTGATGTCAGTGGTATTGAGTGACATCACAGCACAGTGCTAAGGCTCCTGGGCCTGGACACAGCAGCGGCTGCAATATCTCAACGGAGAATACGTTTATATATATGTGTGTGTGTGCGCGTATATATATATATATATATATATATATATATATATATATATATATATATATATATATATTTCTCCGCCGAAATCACTTTTAAACCCATTTCCACCTTTTTTTCCCTTCTCTTCCTCTTACTTTTTTTTCACGTTTTTTTACGTTTTTCTCCTTTTCGCCTCTTTTCTGGGCGTATTATTCTTCTTTTTCTTCTTTTTTTTCGTCTAATGCATACCCCATCAGTGCAGCAATGCTTATTCAATACCGCCAGCAGATGGAGACACTGGGGGATAATTTTCTAAGGATTTATACTGATTTTTCCTGTCTGAATTTGTCGCACAGAAAGTTGCAGGCCAAATATGTGTGACATTTCTGCGACTTTAGCTTCTAGAGCATTTTTACAACATTATACATAGGTGCTGAATACATAAAAAGCGACTGTTCAGCGACAGACAAGTCGCATCGGCTGAAAGTAGGCCAGAATGTCAGTCCATGTTGGAGCAGGTTTAGATACAGTCTAAAGTATAGATCTCAAAGTCTGTGCACAGAATTTAGCAAGGGCCTCGCACCTTCTGATGCATCAGGTAGGTGCACAATAGCATAGCCTAACCCTCTGTACTTTGGTCTATATTGATGCGGGACATAGACAGCCAGCTGATGACCAATCCATTAGTGCAATGGATGGCTGGAAGCATTTGTCTTTGCCTTTGCAATACCACAGAAGCAATGCATGGTCAATGTACAGCAATGACACACCTGTGTGAACAGCCAGGAGACCCCCCCCCCCCCCCCATGTTATGTTACATAGTTACATAGTTAGTACGGTCGAAAAAAGACATATGTCCATCAAGTTCAACCAGGGAATTAAGGGGTAGGGGTGTGGCGCGATATTGGGGAAGGGATGAGATTTTATATTTCTTCATAAGCATTAATCTTATTTTGTCAATTAGGAACATTCAGCACCCACCCGCTATCAAGGCAGCTGCCTATCATGTCATGCCCTACCTGCACAGGTGTGCTGGCTACTCAAATGATCCAATTAAGGAGGCCATTTAGTCAGCAGCAGCAGAAGTCCTGTGCCTGGACGCTCCAACAGCGGCCAGACACAAGCAGAAGCAGCAGCAGCAGCACCACCTTTTGTTTTTTGGCTGCAGCAGCAAGGCCCACAGGGCTGGCTAGCTGGCTAGCCAGCAAGCAGGTAGCAATGAAAGTAGGAATCTTTCTTTTTAACCCTGTAAGGGGGTGGTGCACTGTACCCGAAGATACTGCCATATCGGGTCAATGCATAGGGCGACGGAAGCAAGCTTCGAAATCGGCCCCCGTTCTCAAAAATCCATTTAATATATGGTCCCCAGATAGGGGACGTATCAGATATTAAACTGATAAGAACAGATACTACACTTGATCTTAGCCAAAAGGCCGAGAAGCGATAACCGTGAAAGGGGCGGGCCCAACAAGGTCCCCTTCATGGGCACTATCACTGCTTGCTGTCAGGGAGGCTGCCAGACAATTTTCCATGCACACTCTGGGCTGGGGGGCAGTCAACCACCAGTACACACAGCAGAACCTAAACCCATACCATTATTGCTAAGCAGCAAGACAGGGGCCCATTGCACTCCCACGGGGCCTTTTTAAATGCAATCCATAACCCGGATTTGCCAGGAACCCTTCTTACTCCTCCTACTTGCATGTGACACTGGGCTTAGGATCTGCATAGGAAACACACACACAAGCACACACCTACCTTTGTTGCCTGCAGATGCCTCCTTGGCTGTCCCCAAACGGTATCAAACCAACACCCACGGGAAGCTGTAAGCATAGAGGACATGCCTGCACCCCATTGGACTTACCTGTGTGGGTTAAATCCGGGTTATTTGACAACCTATGGCGGTGATGGTTCTGCTCAGGCAGAGCAGTGCTGATGCTCCTCATAAAGCTGTCGCTGCTGTGAAGGTTCTAGGTGACATCACAAATCCCTATGGTTACATACACAACAAAGCTGGGTTGTTGTTGTTTACACTCTGCAAGGCCTGTGGAAGTGAGTGACATCATAGCACTGTAGTTCTGAGGGTTCTAGATGGATGCAACAATCTCCTGTTGCTTCTATGAAGGCCATAATAGACGACATCACCAAACAGCTCCATAGTCACATACACAGCAAAGGAGAGATGTTGTTTACACCTAGTGATGTCAGTGGTATTGAGTGACATCACAGCACAGTGCTAAGGCTCCTGGGCCTGGACACAGCAGCGGCTGCAATATCTCAACGGAGAATACGTTTATATATATGTGTGTGTGTGCGCGTATATATATATATATATATATATATATATATATATATATATATATATATTTCTCCGCCGAAATCACTTTTAAACCCATTTCCACCTTTTTTTCCCTTCTCTTCCTCTTACTTTTTTTTCACGTTTTTTTACGTTTTTCTCCTTTTCGCCTCTTTTCTGGGCGTATTATTCTTCTTTTTCTTCTTTTTTTTCGTCTAATGCATACCCCATCAGTGCAGCAATGCTTATTCAATACCGCCAGCAGATGGAGACACTGGGGGATAATTTTCTAAGGATTTATACTGATTTTTCCTGTCTGAATTTGTCGCACAGAAAGTTGCAGGCCAAATATGTGTGACATTTCTGCGACTTTAGCTTCTAGAGCATTTTTACAACATTATACATAGGTGCTGAATACATAAAAAGCGACTGTTCAGCGACAGACAAGTCGCATCGGCTGAAAGTAGGCCAGAATGTCAGTCCATGTTGGAGCAGGTTTAGATACAGTCTAAAGTATAGATCTCAAAGTCTGTGCACAGAATTTAGCAAGGGCCTCGCACCTTCTGATGCATCAGGTAGGTGCACAATAGCATAGCCTAACCCTCTGTACTTTGGTCTATATTGATGCGGGACATAGACAGCCAGCTGATGACCAATCCATTAGTGCAATGGATGGCTGGAAGCATTTGTCTTTGCCTTTGCAATACCACAGAAGCAATGCATGGTCAATGTACAGCAATGACACACCTGTGTGAACAGCCAGGAGACCCCCCCCATGTTATGTTACATAGTTACATAGTTAGTACGGTCGAAAAAAGACATATGTCCATCAAGTTCAACCAGGGAATTAAGGGGTAGGGGTGTGGCGCGATATTGGGGAAGGGATGAGATTTTATATTTCTTCATAAGCATTAATCTTATTTTGTCAATTAGGAACATTCAGCACCCACCCGCTATCAAGGCAGCTGCCTATCATGTCATGCCCTACCTGCACAGGTGTGCTGGCTACTCAAATGATCCAATTAAGGAGGCCATTTAGTCAGCAGCAGCAGAAGTCCTGTGCCTGGACGCTCCAACAGCGGCCAGACACAAGCAGAAGCAGCAGCAGCAGCACCACCTTTTGTTTTTTGGCTGCAGCAGCAAGGCCCACAGGGCTGGCTAGCTGGCTAGCCAGCAAGCAGGTAGCAATGAAAGTAGGAATCTTTCTTTTTAACCCTGTAAGGGGGTGGTGCACTGTACCCGAAGATACTGCCATATCGGGTCAATGCATAGGGCGACGGAAGCAAGCTTCGAAATCGGCCCCCGTTCTCAAAAATCCATTTAATATATGGTCCCCAGATAGGGGACGTATCAGATATTAAACTGATAAGAACAGATACTACACTTGATCTTAGCCAAAAGGCCGAGAAGCGATAACCGTGAAAGGGGCGGGCCCAACAAGGTCCCCTTCATGGGCACTATCACTGCTTGCTGTCAGGGAGGCTGCCAGACAATTTTCCATGCACACTCTGGGCTGGGGGGCAGTCAACCACCAGTACACACAGCAGAACCTAAACCCATACCATTATTGCTAAGCAGCAAGACAGGGGCCCATTGCACTCCCACGGGGCCTTTTTAAATGCAATCCATAACCCGGATTTGCCAGGAACCCTTCTTACTCCTCCTACTTGCATGTGACACTGGGCTTAGGATCTGCATAGGAAACACACACACAAGCACACACCTACCTTTGTTGCCTGCAGATGCCTCCTTGGCTGTCCCCAAACGGTATCAAACCAACACCCACGGGAAGCTGTAAGCATAGAGGACATGCCTGCACCCCATTGGACTTACCTGTGTGGGTTAAATCCGGGTTATTTGACAACCTATGGCGGTGATGGTTCTGCTCAGGCAGAGCAGTGCTGATGCTCCTCATAAAGCTGTCGCTGCTGTGAAGGTTCTAGGTGACATCACAAATCCCTATGGTTACATACACAACAAAGCTGGGTTGTTGTTGTTTACACTCTGCAAGGCCTGTGGAAGTGAGTGACATCATAGCACTGTAGTTCTGAGGGTTCTAGATGGATGCAACAATCTCCTGTTGCTTCTATGAAGGCCATAATAGACGACATCACCAAACAGCTCCATAGTCACATACACAGCAAAGGAGAGATGTTGTTTACACCTAGTGATGTCAGTGGTATTGAGTGACATCACAGCACAGTGCTAAGGCTCCTGGGCCTGGACACAGCAGCGGCTGCAATATCTCAACGGAGAATACGTTTATATATATGTGTGTGTGTGCGCGTATATATATATATATATATATATATATATATATATATATATATATTTCTCCGCCGAAATCACTTTTAAACCCATTTCCACCTTTTTTTCCCTTCTCTTCCTCTTACTTTTTTTTCACGTTTTTTTACGTTTTTCTCCTTTTCGCCTCTTTTCTGGGCGTATTATTCTTCTTTTTCTTCTTTTTTTTCGTCTAATGCATACCCCATCAGTGCAGCAATGCTTATTCAATACCGCCAGCAGATGGAGACACTGGGGGATAATTTTCTAAGGATTTATACTGATTTTTCCTGTCTGAATTTGTCGCACAGAAAGTTGCAGGCCAAATATGTGTGACATTTCTGCGACTTTAGCTTCTAGAGCATTTTTACAACATTATACATAGGTGCTGAATACATAAAAAGCGACTGTTCAGCGACAGACAAGTCGCATCGGCTGAAAGTAGGCCAGAATGTCAGTCCATGTTGGAGCAGGTTTAGATACAGTCTAAAGTATAGATCTCAAAGTCTGTGCACAGAATTTAGCAAGGGCCTCGCACCTTCTGATGCATCAGGTAGGTGCACAATAGCATAGCCTAACCCTCTGTACTTTGGTCTATATTGATGCGGGACATAGACAGCCAGCTGATGACCAATCCATTAGTGCAATGGATGGCTGGAAGCATTTGTCTTTGCCTTTGCAATACCACAGAAGCAATGCATGGTCAATGTACAGCAATGACACACCTGTGTGAACAGCCAGGAGACCCCCCCCCCCCCCATGTTATGTTACATAGTTACATAGTTAGTACGGTCGAAAAAAGACATATGTCCATCAAGTTCAACCAGGGAATTAAGGGGTAGGGGTGTGGCGCGATATTGGGGAAGGGATGAGATTTTATATTTCTTCATAAGCATTAATCTTATTTTGTCAATTAGGAACATTCAGCACCCACCCGCTATCAAGGCAGCTGCCTATCATGTCATGCCCTACCTGCACAGGTGTGCTGGCTACTCAAATGATCCAATTAAGGAGGCCATTTAGTCAGCAGCAGCAGAAGTCCTGTGCCTGGACGCTCCAACAGCGGCCAGACACAAGCAGAAGCAGCAGCAGCAGCACCACCTTTTGTTTTTTGGCTGCAGCAGCAAGGCCCACAGGGCTGGCTAGCTGGCTAGCCAGCTAGCAGGTAGCAATGAAAGTAGGAATCTTTCTTTTTAACCCTGTAAGGGGGTGGTGCACTGTACCCGAAGATACTGCCATATCGGGTCAATGCATAGGGCGACGGAAGCAAGCTTCGAAATCGGCCCCCGTTCTCAAAAATCCATTTAATATATGGTCCCCAGATAGGGGACGTATCAGATATTAAACTGATAAGAACAGATACTACACTTGATCTTAGCCAAAAGGCCGAGAAGCGATAACCGTGAAAGGGGCGGGCCCAACAAGGTCCCCTTCATGGGCACTATCACTGCTTGCTGTCAGGGAGGCTGCCAGACAATTTTCCATGCACACTCTGGGCTGGGGGGCAGTCAACCACCAGTACACACAGCAGAACCTAAACCCATACCATTATTGCTAAGCAGCAAGACAGGGGCCCATTGCACTCCCACGGGGCCTTTTTAAATGCAATCCATAACCCGGATTTGCCAGGAACCCTTCTTACTCCTCCTACTTGCATGTGACACTGGGCTTAGGATCTGCATAGGAAACACACACACAAGCACACACCTACCTTTGTTGCCTGCAGATGCCTCCTTGGCTGTCCCCAAACGGTATCAAACCAACACCCACGGGAAGCTGTAAGCATAGAGGACATGCCTGCACCCCATTGGACTTACCTGTGTGGGTTAAATCCGGGTTATTTGACAACCTATGGCGGTGATGGTTCTGCTCAGGCAGAGCAGTGCTGATGCTCCTCATAAAGCTGTCGCTGCTGTGAAGGTTCTAGGTGACATCACAAATCCCTATGGTTACATACACAACAAAGCTGGGTTGTTGTTGTTTACACTCTGCAAGGCCTGTGGAAGTGAGTGACATCATAGCACTGTAGTTCTGAGGGTTCTAGATGGATGCAACAATCTCCTGTTGCTTCTATGAAGGCCATAATAGACGACATCACCAAACAGCTCCATAGTCACATACACAGCAAAGGAGAGATGTTGTTTACACCTAGTGATGTCAGTGGTATTGAGTGACATCACAGCACAGTGCTAAGGCTCCTGGGCCTGGACACAGCAGCGGCTGCAATATCTCAACGGAGAATACGTTTATATATATGTGTGTGTGTGCGCGTATATATATATATATATATATATATATATATATATATATATATATATATATTTCTCCGCCGAAATCACTTTTAAACCCATTTCCACCTTTTTTTCCCTTCTCTTCCTCTTACTTTTTTTTCACGTTTTTTTACGTTTTTCTCCTTTTCGCCTCTTTTCTGGGCGTATTATTCTTCTTTTTCTTCTTTTTTTTCGTCTAATGCATACCCCATCAGTGCAGCAATGCTTATTCAATACCGCCAGCAGATGGAGACACTGGGGGATAATTTTCTAAGGATTTATACTGATTTTTCCTGTCTGAATTTGTCGCACAGAAAGTTGCAGGCCAAATATGTGTGACATTTCTGCGACTTTAGCTTCTAGAGCATTTTTACAACATTATACATAGGTGCTGAATACATAAAAAGCGACTGTTCAGCGACAGACAAGTCGCATCGGCTGAAAGTAGGCCAGAATGTCAGTCCATGTTGGAGCAGGTTTAGATACAGTCTAAAGTATAGATCTCAAAGTCTGTGCACAGAATTTAGCAAGGGCCTCGCACCTTCTGATGCATCAGGTAGGTGCACAATAGCATAGCCTAACCCTCTGTACTTTGGTCTATATTGATGCGGGACATAGACAGCCAGCTGATGACCAATCCATTAGTGCAATGGATGGCTGGAAGCATTTGTCTTTGCCTTTGCAATACCACAGAAGCAATGCATGGTCAATGTACAGCAATGACACACCTGTGTGAACAGCCAGGAGACCCCCCCCATGTTATGTTACATAGTTACATAGTTAGTACGGTCGAAAAAAGACATATGTCCATCAAGTTCAACCAGGGAATTAAGGGGTAGGGGTGTGGCGCGATATTGGGGAAGGGATGAGATTTTATATTTCTTCATAAGCATTAATCTTATTTTGTCAATTAGGAACATTCAGCACCCACCCGCTATCAAGGCAGCTGCCTATCATGTCATGCCCTACCTGCACAGGTGTGCTGGCTACTCAAATGATCCAATTAAGGAGGCCATTTAGTCAGCAGCAGCAGAAGTCCTGTGCCTGGACGCTCCAACAGCGGCCAGACACAAGCAGAAGCAGCAGCAGCAGCACCACCTTTTGTTTTTTGGCTGCAGCAGCAAGGCCCACAGGGCTGGCTAGCTGGCTAGCCAGCAAGCAGGTAGCAATGAAAGTAGGAATCTTTCTTTTTAACCCTGTAAGGGGGTGGTGCACTGTACCCGAAGATACTGCCATATCGGGTCAATGCATAGGGCGACGGAAGCAAGCTTCGAAATCGGCCCCCGTTCTCAAAAATCCATTTAATATATGGTCCCCAGATAGGGGACGTATCAGATATTAAACTGATAAGAACAGATACTACACTTGATCTTAGCCAAAAGGCCGAGAAGCGATAACCGTGAAAGGGGCGGGCCCAACAAGGTCCCCTTCATGGGCACTATCACTGCTTGCTGTCAGGGAGGCTGCCAGACAATTTTCCATGCACACTCTGGGCTGGGGGGCAGTCAACCACCAGTACACACAGCAGAACCTAAACCCATACCATTATTGCTAAGCAGCAAGACAGGGGCCCATTGCACTCCCACGGGGCCTTTTTAAATGCAATCCATAACCCGGATTTGCCAGGAACCCTTCTTACTCCTCCTACTTGCATGTGACACTGGGCTTAGGATCTGCATAGGAAACACACACACAAGCACACACCTACCTTTGTTGCCTGCAGATGCCTCCTTGGCTGTCCCCAAACGGTATCAAACCAACACCCACGGGAAGCTGTAAGCATAGAGGACATGCCTGCACCCCATTGGACTTACCTGTGTGGGTTAAATCCGGGTTATTTGACAACCTATGGCGGTGATGGTTCTGCTCAGGCAGAGCAGTGCTGATGCTCCTCATAAAGCTGTCGCTGCTGTGAAGGTTCTAGGTGACATCACAAATCCCTATGGTTACATACACAACAAAGCTGGGTTGTTGTTGTTTACACTCTGCAAGGCCTGTGGAAGTGAGTGACATTATAGCACTGTAGTTCTGAGGGTTCTAGATGGATGCAACAATCTCCTGTTGCTTCTATGAAGGCCATAATAGACGACATCACCAAACAGCTCCATAGTCACATACACAGCAAAGGAGAGATGTTGTTTACACCTAGTGATGTCAGTGGTATTGAGTGACATCACAGCACAGTGCTAAGGCTCCTGGGCCTGGACACAGCAGCGGCTGCAATATCTCAACGGAGAATACGTTTATATATATGTGTGTGTGTGCGCGTATATATATATATATATATATATATATATATATATATATATATTTCTCCGCCGAAATCACTTTTAAACCCATTTCCACCTTTTTTTCCCTTCTCTTCCTCTTACTTTTTTTTCACGTTTTTTTACGTTTTTCTCCTTTTCGCCTCTTTTCTGGGCGTATTATTCTTCTTTTTCTTCTTTTTTTTCGTCTAATGCATACCCCATCAGTGCAGCAATGCTTATTCAATACCGCCAGCAGATGGAGACACTGGGGGATAATTTTCTAAGGATTTATACTGATTTTTCCTGTCTGAATTTGTCGCACAGAAAGTTGCAGGCCAAATATGTGTGACATTTCTGCGACTTTAGCTTCTAGAGCATTTTTACAACATTATACATAGGTGCTGAATACATAAAAAGCGACTGTTCAGCGACAGACAAGTCGCATCGGCTGAAAGTAGGCCAGAATGTCAGTCCATGTTGGAGCAGGTTTAGATACAGTCTAAAGTATAGATCTCAAAGTCTGTGCACAGAATTTAGCAAGGGCCTCGCACCTTCTGATGCATCAGGTAGGTGCACAATAGCATAGCCTAACCCTCTGTACTTTGGTCTATATTGATGCGGGACATAGACAGCCAGCTGATGACCAATCCATTAGTGCAATGGATGGCTGGAAGCATTTGTCTTTGCCTTTGCAATACCACAGAAGCAATGCATGGTCAATGTACAGCAATGACACACCTGTGTGAACAGCCAGGAGACCCCCCCCATGTTATGTTACATAGTTACATAGTTAGTACGGTCGAAAAAAGACATATGTCCATCAAGTTCAACCAGGGAATTAAGGGGTAGGGGTGTGGCGCGATATTGGGGAAGGGATGAGATTTTATATTTCTTCATAAGCATTAATCTTATTTTGTCAATTAGGAACATTCAGCACCCACCCGCTATCAAGGCAGCTGCCTATCATGTCATGCCCTACCTGCACAGGTGTGCTGGCTACTCAAATGATCCAATTAAGGAGGCCATTTAGTCAGCAGCAGCAGAAGTCCTGTGCCTGGACGCTCCAACAGCGGCCAGACACAAGCAGAAGCAGCAGCAGCACCACCTTTTGTTTTTTGGCTGCAGCAGCAAGGCCCACAGGGCTGGCTAGCTGGCTAGCCAGCAAGCAGGTAGCAATGAAAGTAGGAATCTTTCTTTTTAACCCTGTAAGGGGGTGGTGCACTGTACCCGAAGATACTGCCATATCGGGTCAATGCATAGGGCGACGGAAGCAAGCTTCGAAATCGGCCCCCGTTCTCAAAAATCCATTTAATATATGGTCCCCAGATAGGGGACGTATCAGATATTAAACTGATAAGAACAGATACTACACTTGATCTTAGCCAAAAGGCCGAGAAGCGATAACCGTGAAAGGGGCGGGCCCAACAAGGTCCCCTTCATGGGCACTATCACTGCTTGCTGTCAGGGAGGCTGCCAGACAATTTTCCATGCACACTCTGGGCTGGGGGGCAGTCAACCACCAGTACACACAGCAGAACCTAAACCCATACCATTATTGCTAAGCAGCAAGACAGGGGCCCATTGCACTCCCACGGGGCCTTTTTAAATGCAATCCATAACCCGGATTTGCCAGGAACCCTTCTTACTCCTCCTACTTGCATGTGACACTGGGCTTAGGATCTGCATAGGAAACACACACACAAGCACACACCTACCTTTGTTGCCTGCAGATGCCTCCTTGGCTGTCCCCAAACGGTATCAAACCAACACCCACGGGAAGCTGTAAGCATAGAGGACATGCCTGCACCCCATTGGACTTACCTGTGTGGGTTAAATCCGGGTTATTTGACAACCTATGGCGGTGATGGTTCTGCTCAGGCAGAGCAGTGCTGATGCTCCTCATAAAGCTGTCGCTGCTGTGAAGGTTCTAGGTGACATCACAAATCCCTATGGTTACATACACAACAAAGCTGGGTTGTTGTTGTTTACACTCTGCAAGGCCTGTGGAAGTGAGTGACATCATAGCACTGTAGTTCTGAGGGTTCTAGATGGATGCAACAATCTCCTGTTGCTTCTATGAAGGCCATAATAGACGACATCACCAAACAGCTCCATAGTCACATACACAGCAAAGGAGAGATGTTGTTTACACCTAGTGATGTCAGTGGTATTGAGTGACATCACAGCACAGTGCTAAGGCTCCTGGGCCTGGACACAGCAGCGGCTGCAATATCTCAACGGAGAATACGTTTATATATATGTGTGTTTGTGCGCGTATATATATATATATATATATATATATATATATATATATATATATTTCTCCGCCGAAATCACTTTTAAACCCATTTCCACCTTTTTTTCCCTTCTCTTCCTCTTACTTTTTTTTCACGTTTTTTTACGTTTTTCTCCTTTTCGCCTCTTTTCTGGGCGTATTATTCTTCTTTTTCTTCTTTTTTTTCGTCTAATGCATACCCCATCAGTGCAGCAATGCTTATTCAATACCGCCAGCAGATGGAGACACTGGGGGATAATTTTCTAAGGATTTATACTGATTTTTCCTGTCTGAATTTGTCGCACAGAAAGTTGCAGGCCAAATATGTGTGACATTTCTGCGACTTTAGCTTCTAGAGCATTTTTACAACATTATACATAGGTGCTGAATACATAAAAAGCGACTGTTCAGCGACAGACAAGTCGCATCTGCTGAAAGTAGGCCAGAATGTCAGTCCATGTTGGAGCAGGTTTAGATACAGTCTAAAGTATAGATCTCAAAGTCTGTGCACAGAATTTAGCAAGGGCCTCGCACCTTCTGATGCATCAGGTAGGTGCACAATAGCATAGCCTAACCCTCTGTACTTTGGTCTATATTGATGCGGGACATAGACAGCCAGCTGATGACCAATCCATTAGTGCAATGGATGGCTGGAAGCATTTGTCTTTGCCTTTGCAATACCACAGAAGCAATGCATGGTCAATGTACAGCAATGACACACCTGTGTGAACAGCCAGGAGACCCCCCCCATGTTATGTTACATAGTTACATAGTTAGTACGGTCGAAAAAAGACATATGTCCATCAAGTTCAACCAGGGAATTAAGGGGTAGGGGTGTGGCGCGATATTGGGGAAGGGATGAGATTTTATATTTCTTCATAAGCATTAATCTTATTTTGTCAATTAGGAACATTCAGCACCCACCCGCTATCAAGGCAGCTGCCTATCATGTCATGCCCTACCTGCACAGGTGTGCTGGCTACTCAAATGATCCAATTAAGGAGGCCATTTAGTCAGCAGCAGCAGAAGTCCTGTGCCTGGACGCTCCAACAGCGGCCAGACACAAGCAGAAGCAGCAGCAGCAGCACCACCTTTTGTTTTTTGGCTGCAGCAGCAAGGCCCACAGGGCTGGCTAGCTGGCTAGCCAGCAAGCAGGTAGCAATGAAAGTAGGAATCTTTCTTTTTAACCCTGTAAGGGGGTGGTGCACTGTACCCGAAGATACTGCCATATCGGGTCAATGCATAGGGCGACGGAAGCAAGCTTCGAAATCGGCCCCCGTTCTCAAAAATCCATTTAATATATGGTCCCCAGATAGGGGACGTATCAGATATTAAACTGATAAGAACAGATACTACACTTGATCTTAGCCAAAAGGCCGAGAAGCGATAACCGTGAAAGGGGCGGGCCCAACAAGGTCCCCTTCATGGGCACTATCACTGCTTGCTGTCAGGGAGGCTGCCAGACAATTTTCCATGCACACTCTGGGCTGGGGGGCAGTCAACCACCAGTACACACAGCAGAACCTAAACCCATACCATTATTGCTAAGCAGCAAGACAGGGGCCCATTGCACTCCCACGGGGCCTTTTTAAATGCAATCCATAACCCGGATTTGCCAGGAACCCTTCTTACTCCTCCTACTTGCATGTGACACTGGGCTTAGGATCTGCATAGGAAACACACACACAAGCACACACCTACCTTTGTTGCCTGCAGATGCCTCCTTGGCTGTCCCCAAACGGTATCAAACCAACACCCACGGGAAGCTGTAAGCATAGAGGACATGCCTGCACCCCATTGGACTTACCTGTGTGGGTTAAATCCGGGTTATTTGACAACCTATGGCGGTGATGGTTCTGCTCAGGCAGAGCAGTGCTGATGCTCCTCATAAAGCTGTCGCTGCTGTGAAGGTTCTAGGTGACATCACAAATCCCTATGGTTACATACACAACAAAGCTGGGTTGTTGTTGTTTACACTCTGCAAGGCCTGTGGAAGTGAGTGACATCATAGCACTGTAGTTCTGAGGGTTCTAGATGGATGCAACAATCTCCTGTTGCTTCTATGAAGGCCATAATAGACGACATCACCAAACAGCTCCATAGTCACATACACAGCAAAGGAGAGATGTTGTTTACACCTAGTGATGTCAGTGGTATTGAGTGACATCACAGCACAGTGCTAAGGCTCCTGGGCCTGGACACAGCAGCGGCTGCAATATCTCAACGGAGAATACGTTTATATATATGTGTGTGTGTGCGCGTATATATATATATATATATATATATATATATATATATATATTTCTCCGCCGAAATCACTTTTAAACCCATTTCCACCTTTTTTTCCCTTCTCTTCCTCTTACTTTTTTTTCACGTTTTTTTACGTTTTTCTCCTTTTCGCCTCTTTTCTGGGCGTATTATTCTTCTTTTTCTTCTTTTTTTTCGTCTAATGCATACCCCATCAGTGCAGCAATGCTTATTCAATACCGCCAGCAGATGGAGACACTGGGGGATAATTTTCTAAGGATTTATACTGATTTTTCCTGTCCGAATTTGTCGCACAGAAAGTTGCAGGCCAAATATGTGTGACATTTCTGCGACTTTAGCTTCTAGAGCATTTTTACAACATTATACATAGGTGCTGAATACATAAAAAGCGACTGTTCAGCGACAGACAAGTCGCATCGGCTGAAAGTAGGCCAGAATGTCAGTCCATGTTGGAGCAGGTTTAGATACAGTCTAAAGTATAGATCTCAAAGTCTGTGCACAGAATTTAGCAAGGGCCTCGCACCTTCTGATGCATCAGGTAGGTGCACAATAGCATAGCCTAACCCTCTGTACTTTGGTCTATATTGATGCGGGACATAGACAGCCAGCTGATGACCAATCCATTAGTGCAATGGATGGCTGGAAGCATTTGTCTTTGCCTTTGCAATACCACAGAAGCAATGCATGGTCAATGTACAGCAATGACACACCTGTGTGAACAGCCAGGAGACCCCCCCCATGTTATGTTACATAGTTACATAGTTAGTACGGTCGAAAAAAGACATATGTCCATCAAGTTCAACCAGGGAATTAAGGGGTAGGGGTGTGGCGCGATATTGGGGAAGGGATGAGATTTTATATTTCTTCATAAGCATTAATCTTATTTTGTCAATTAGGAACATTCAGCACCCACCCGCTATCAAGGCAGCTGCCTATCATGTCATGCCCTACCTGCACAGGTGTGCTGGCTACTCAAATGATCCAATTAAGGAGGCCATTTAGTCAGCAGCAGCAGAAGTCCTGTGCCTGGACGCTCCAACAGCGGCCAGACACAAGCAGAAGCAGCAGCAGCAGCACCACCTTTTGTTTTTTGGCTGCAGCAGCAAGGCCCACAGGGCTGGCTAGCTGGCTAGCCAGCAAGCAGGTAGCAATGAAAGTAGGAATCTTTCTTTTTAACCCTGTAAGGGGGTGGTGCACTGTACCCGAAGATACTGCCATATCGGGTCAATGCATAGGGCGACGGAAGCAAGCTTCGAAATCGGCCCCCGTTCTCAAAAATCCATTTAATATATGGTCCCCAGATAGGGGACGTATCAGATATTAAACTGATAAGAACAGATTTTTTTTTAAGTTAGCCCTCAGAACTCACTCAGAGTTCCAAGATCTTATTTGGAACTCAATTTTGTGTTCATCATCAGGTAACATGTTTTTATTTCTTTTCTTAAACACTAATGAAACAAAATAGAACATTTAAAAACAAAATAAGAAACAACATAAAATAGCAAAACCAAACATTACTTTCTAATTAAGCAAAACCAAATTAGAAGGTCATCCCCTTCCTCCATGCAAACACCATTAGAAAGTCTATCAGTCCTCGACTGATATTGCCATTTGCTATATCTTTCTTAACTTGAGACGCTAACCAGCCTGGAATTTTATACGTTTCAACAAAACGGTTCATGTCTGCCTTGAAAGAAAAATAGACTTTATCCCGAGCTTCTTCCTCCCGGTTCTTCAAGCCTATCTTTAGATCCATCATATCTTTGTCAAACGTTTTTCTTTCTGCTTCCGACAAATTTTCCAACAAACCACCAAGCACACCAAAATACTGCACTGGCACATACACTTCCTCCTCTCTCTTCTTCTTCTGCTCTGTAGGTCTTCTAGTTGGAACCTGCTCCACTTCTGGTTCTTTCACTTCAGCTGGTTCCTCTCTGCTTCTTTTTACAGCTTCCTTTTTCTCTGAATTTTTCTCAGACTTTTTCTTAGGACACGAGCCAAGCAGATGGCCCTCCTCACCACACAGATGGCATTTCCGTTTCTTTTGACAATTTTCCACGTCGTGACCCTCCTCTTGACACTTGAAACACCACAAAAACGTGCAATCCTCCTTTCTGTGACCGTACTGTTTACATTTGCGGCAAAAATCTTGCATGCCAGAAAAATACAGATCCCCGTTCACAGAACCAATTTTAAACCGGCCTGGGGGGATCACTAACTTGCCAACTGCCATTTTAAATTTCACATGGAACCTCCACTTGGTGGTCCATAGTCCATATTGATTAAATACCTTGCCTTTAGGCAGAACACTGTCACAGAATCGAGACAAAAAGGTAACGATATCCTCCTCCGAAGTATATGGGCTATACATCCTTATAGTCACCAATCGTTCTCTACGTGGGAAATGTGGAACTATCTCCACCCCTTCCAAAACCGGACATACCTTCTTTTGCTGCAATATGTTCCAAAATGACTCATAGTCCTCTTCAGAAGCCAGCACCACGTCGTAGTATCCACTTCTGGGAAACTCAAGCATGGATAGGATTTGCTCCCTCTTGACTTCCAGCAACTTAAACAGCACTTCTTCCACGACAAAGACAAGGCCTCTTTCCTTCTTCCGGACATCGAGCAGGGAAATACGAACTCCATTCCGAAGTCTCGCAAAAGGCGGCACGCCTTCCGAAGAAAAACCGCAATCTTCCTCCATGTCCATGATGTCCAGACACCTCCCCCACCGAAGTAGGTAGGTGGGGATCGCCTCCCGTTGTCTGGGGACTAAGCCGGCTCCCTGATAGCAGCAGGGGGGTGAAGTCCCTCCGTTAAGAAGGACGATCCCCCCAGGCAAAGGAGCCGGGTACCCCAGACACCCTCTGGCCAGACCAAGTGAGCAGAACTACACTTGATCTTAGCCAAAAGGCCGAGAAGCGATAACCGTGAAAGGGGCGGGCCCAACAAGGTCCCCTTCATGGGCACTATCACTGCTTGCTGTCAGGGAGGCTGCCAGACAATTTTCCATGCACACTCTGGGCTGGGGGGCAGTCAACCACCAGTACACACAGCAGAACCTAAACCCATACCATTATTGCTAAGCAGCAAGACAGGGGCCCATTGCACTCCCACGGGGCCTTTTTAAATGCAATCCATAACCCGGATTTGCCAGGAACCCTTCTTACTCCTCCTACTTGCATGTGACACTGGGCTTAGGATCTGCATAGGAAACACACACACAAGCACACACCTACCTTTGTTGCCTGCAGATGCCTCCTTGGCTGTCCCCAAACGGTATCAAACCAACACCCACGGGAAGCTGTAAGCATAGAGGACATGCCTGCACCCCATTGGACTTACCTGTGTGGGTTAAATCCGGGTTATTTGACAACCTATGGCGGTGATGGTTCTGCTCAGGCAGAGCAGTGCTGATGCTCCTCATAAAGCTGTCGCTGCTGTGAAGGTTCTAGGTGACATCACAAATCCCTATGGTTACATACACAACAAAGCTGGGTTGTTGTTGTTTACACTCTGCAAGGCCTGTGGAAGTGAGTGACATCATAGCACTGTAGTTCTGAGGGTTCTAGATGGATGCAACAATCTCCTGTTGCTTCTATGAAGGCCATAATAGACGACATCACCAAACAGCTCCATAGTCACATACACAGCAAAGGAGAGATGTTGTTTACACCTAGTGATGTCAGTGGTATTGAGTGACATCACAGCACAGTGCTAAGGCTCCTGGGCCTGGACACAGCAGCGGCTGCAATATCTCAACGGAGAATACGTTTATATATATGTGTGTGTGTGCGCGTATATATATATATATATATATATATATATATATATTTCTCCGCCGAAATCACTTTTAAACCCATTTCCACCTTTTTTTCCCTTCTCTTCCTCTTACTTTTTTTTCACGTTTTTTTACGTTTTTCTCCTTTTCGCCTCTTTTCTGGGCGTATTATTCTTCTTTTTCTTCTTTTTTTTCGTCTAATGCATACCCCATCAGTGCAGCAATGCTTATTCAATACCGCCAGCAGATGGAGACACTGGGGGATAATTTTCTAAGGATTTATACTGATTTTTCCTGTCTGAATTTGTCGCACAGAAAGTTGCAGGCCAAATATGTGTGACATTTCTGCGACTTTAGCTTCTAGAGCATTTTTACAACATTATACATAGGTGCTGAATACATAAAAAGCGACTGTTCAGCGACAGACAAGTCGCATCGGCTGAAAGTAGGCCAGAATGTCAGTCCATGTTGGAGCAGGTTTAGATACAGTCTAAAGTATAGATCTCAAAGTCTGTGCACAGAATTTAGCAAGGGCCTCGCACCTTCTGATGCATCAGGTAGGTGCACAATAGCATAGCCTAACCCTCTGTACTTTGGTCTATATTGATGCGGGACATAGACAGCCAGCTGATGACCAATCCATTAGTGCAATGGATGGCTGGAAGCATTTGTCTTTGCCTTTGCAATACCACAGAAGCAATGCATGGTCAATGTACAGCAATGACACACCTGTGTGAACAGCCAGGAGACCCCCCCCATGTTATGTTACATAGTTACATAGTTAGTACGGTCGAAAAAAGACATATGTCCATCAAGTTCAACCAGGGAATTAAGGGGTAGGGGTGTGGCGCGATATTGGGGAAGGGATGAGATTTTATATTTCTTCATAAGCATTAATCTTATTTTGTCAATTAGGAACATTCAGCACCCACCCGCTATCAAGGCAGCTGCCTATCATGTCATGCCCTACCTGCACAGGTGTGCTGGCTACTCAAATGATCCAATTAAGGAGGCCATTTAGTCAGCAGCAGCAGAAGTCCTGTGCCTGGACGCTCCAACAGCGGCCAGACACAAGCAGAAGCAGCAGCAGCAGCACCACCTTTTGTTTTTTGGCTGCAGCAGCAAGGCCCACAGGGCTGGCTAGCTGGCTAGCCAGCAAGCAGGTAGCAATGAAAGTAGGAATCTTTCTTTTTAACCCTGTAAGGGGGTGGTGCACTGTACCCGAAGATACTGCCATATCGGGTCAATGCATAGGGCGACGGAAGCAAGCTTCGAAATCGGCCCCCGTTCTCAAAAATCCATTTAATATATGGTCCCCAGATAGGGGACGTATCAGATATTAAACTGATAAGAACAGATACTACACTTGATCTTAGCCAAAAGGCCGAGAAGCGATAACCGTGAAAGGGGCGGGCCCAACAAGGTCCCCTTCATGGGCACTATCACTGCTTGCTGTCAGGGAGGCTGCCAGACAATTTTCCATGCACACTCTGGGCTGGGGGGCAGTCAACCACCAGTACACACAGCAGAACCTAAACCCATACCATTATTGCTAAGCAGCAAGACAGGGGCCCATTGCACTCCCACGGGGCCTTTTTAAATGCAATCCATAACCCGGATTTGCCAGGAACCCTTCTTACTCCTCCTACTTGCATGTGACACTGGGCTTAGGATCTGCATAGGAAACACACACACAAGCACACACCTACCTTTGTTGCCTGCAGATGCCTCCTTGGCTGTCCCCAAACGGTATCAAACCAACACCCACGGGAAGCTGTAAGCATAGAGGACATGCCTGCACCCCATTGGACTTACCTGTGTGGGTTAAATCCGGGTTATTTGACAACCTATGGCGGTGATGGTTCTGCTCAGGCAGAGCAGTGCTGATGCTCCTCATAAAGCTGTCGCTGCTGTGAAGGTTCTAGGTGACATCACAAATCCCTATGGTTACATACACAACAAAGCTGGGTTGTTGTTGTTTACACTCTGCAAGGCCTGTGGAAGTGAGTGACATCATAGCACTGTAGTTCTGAGGGTTCTAGATGGATGCAACAATCTCCTGTTGCTTCTATGAAGGCCATAATAGACGACATCACCAAACAGCTCCATAGTCACATACACAGCAAAGGAGAGATGTTGTTTACACCTAGTGATGTCAGTGGTATTGAGTGACATCACAGCACAGTGCTAAGGCTCCTGGGCCTGGACACAGCAGCGGCTGCAATATCTCAACGGAGAATACGTTTATATATATGTGTGTGTGTGCGCGTATATATATATATATATATATATATATATATATATATATATATTTCTCCGCCGAAATCACTTTTAAACCCATTTCCACCTTTTTTTCCCTTCTCTTCCTCTTACTTTTTTTTCACGTTTTTTTACGTTTTTCTCCTTTTCGCCTCTTTTCTGGGCGTATTATTCTTCTTTTTCTTCTTTTTTTTCGTCTAATGCATACCCCATCAGTGCAGCAATGCTTATTCAATACCGCCAGCAGATGGAGACACTGGGGGATAATTTTCTAAGGATTTATACTGATTTTTCCTGTCTGAATTTGTCGCACAGAAAGTTGCAGGCCAAATATGTGTGACATTTCTGCGACTTTAGCTTCTAGAGCATTTTTACAACATTATACATAGGTGCTGAATACATAAAAAGCGACTGTTCAGCGACAGACAAGTCGCATCGGCTGAAAGTAGGCCAGAATGTCAGTCCATGTTGGAGCAGGTTTAGATACAGTCTAAAGTATAGATCTCAAAGTCTGTGCACAGAATTTAGCAAGGGCCTCGCACCTTCTGATGCATCAGGTAGGTGCACAATAGCATAGCCTAACCCTCTGTACTTTGGTCTATATTGATGCGGGACATAGACAGCCAGCTGATGACCAATCCATTAGTGCAATGGATGGCTGGAAGCATTTGTCTTTGCCTTTGCAATACCACAGAAGCAATGCATGGTCAATGTACAGCAATGACACACCTGTGTGAACAGCCAGGAGACCCCCCCCATGTTATGTTACATAGTTACATAGTTAGTACGGTCGAAAAAAGACATATGTCCATCAAGTTCAACCAGGGAATTAAGGGGTAGGGGTGTGGCGCGATATTGGGGAAGGGATGAGATTTTATATTTCTTCATAAGCATTAATCTTATTTTGTCAATTAGGAACATTCAGCACCCACCCGCTATCAAGGCAGCTGCCTATCATGTCATGCCCTACCTGCACAGGTGTGCTGGCTACTCAAATGATCCAATTAAGGAGGCCATTTAGTCAGCAGCAGCAGAAGTCCTGTGCCTGGACGCTCCAACAGCGGCCAGACACAAGCAGAAGCAGCAGCAGCAGCACCACCTTTTGTTTTTTGGCTGCAGCAGCAAGGCCCACAGGGCTGGCTAGCTGGCTAGCCAGCAAGCAGGTAGCAATGAAAGTAGGAATCTTTCTTTTTAACCCTGTAAGGGGGTGGTGCACTGTACCCGAAGATACTGCCATATCGGGTCAATGCATAGGGCGACGGAAGCAAGCTTCGAAATCGGCCCCCGTTCTCAAAAATCCATTTAATATATGGTCCCCAGATAGGGGACGTATCAGATATTAAACTGATAAGAACAGATACTACACTTGATCTTAGCCAAAAGGCCGAGAAGCGATAACCGTGAAAGGGGCGGGCCCAACAAGGTCCCCTTCATGGGCACTATCACTGCTTGCTGTCAGGGAGGCTGCCAGACAATTTTCCATGCACACTCTGGGCTGGGGGGCAGTCAACCACCAGTACACACAGCAGAACCTAAACCCATACCATTATTGCTAAGCAGCAAGACAGGGGCCCATTGCACTCCCACGGGGCCTTTTTAAATGCAATCCATAACCCGGATTTGCCAGGAACCCTTCTTACTCCTCCTACTTGCATGTGACACTGGGCTTAGGATCTGCATAGGAAACACACACACAAGCACACACCTACCTTTGTTGCCTGCAGATGCCTCCTTGGCTGTCCCCAAACGGTATCAAACCAACACCCACGGGAAGCTGTAAGCATAGAGGACATGCCTGCACCCCATTGGACTTACCTGTGTGGGTTAAATCCGGGTTATTTGACAACCTATGGCGGTGATGGTTCTGCTCAGGCAGAGCAGTGCTGATGCTCCTCATAAAGCTGTCGCTGCTGTGAAGGTTCTAGGTGACATCACAAATCCCTATGGTTACATACACAACAAAGCTGGGTTGTTGTTGTTTACACTCTGCAAGGCCTGTGGAAGTGAGTGACATCATAGCACTGTAGTTCTGAGGGTTCTAGATGGATGCAACAATCTCCTGTTGCTTCTATGAAGGCCATAATAGACGACATCACCAAACAGCTCCATAGTCACATACACAGCAAAGGAGAGATGTTGTTTACACCTAGTGATGTCAGTGGTATTGAGTGACATCACAGCACAGTGCTAAGGCTCCTGGGCCTGGACACAGCAGCGGCTGCAATATCTCAACGGAGAATACGTTTATATATATGTGTGTGTGTGCGCGTATATATATATATATATATATATATATATATATATATATATATATATTTCTCCGCCGAAATCACTTTTAAACCCATTTCCACCTTTTTTTCCCTTCTCTTCCTCTTACTTTTTTTTCACGTTTTTTTACGTTTTTCTCCTTTTCGCCTCTTTTCTGGGCGTATTATTCTTCTTTTTCTTCTTTTTTTTCGTCTAATGCATACCCCATCAGTGCAGCAATGCTTATTCAATACCGCCAGCAGATGGAGACACTGGGGGATAATTTTCTAAGGATTTATACTGATTTTTCCTGTCTGAATTTGTCGCACAGAAAGTTGCAGGCCAAATATGTGTGACATTTCTGCGACTTTAGCTTCTAGAGCATTTTTACAACATTATACATAGGTGCTGAATACATAAAAAGCGACTGTTCAGCGACAGACAAGTCGCATCGGCTGAAAGTAGGCCAGAATGTCAGTCCATGTTGGAGCAGGTTTAGATACAGTCTAAAGTATAGATCTCAAAGTCTGTGCACAGAATTTAGCAAGGGCCTCGCACCTTCTGATGCATCAGGTAGGTGCACAATAGCATAGCCTAACCCTCTGTACTTTGGTCTATATTGATGCGGGACATAGACAGCCAGCTGATGACCAATCCATTAGTGCAATGGATGGCTGGAAGCATTTGTCTTTGCCTTTGCAATACCACAGAAGCAATGCATGGTCAATGTACAGCAATGACACACCTGTGTGAACAGCCAGGAGACCCCCCCCATGTTATGTTACATAGTTACATAGTTAGTACGGTCGAAAAAAGACATATGTCCATCAAGTTCAACCAGGGAATTAAGGGGTAGGGGTGTGGCGCGATATTGGGGAAGGGATGAGATTTTATATTTCTTCATAAGCATTAATCTTATTTTGTCAATTAGGAACATTCAGCACCCACCCGCTATCAAGGCAGCTGCCTATCATGTCATGCCCTACCTGCACAGGTGTGCTGGCTACTCAAATGATCCAATTAAGGAGGCCATTTAGTCAGCAGCAGCAGAAGTCCTGTGCCTGGACGCTCCAACAGCGGCCAGACACAAGCAGAAGCAGCAGCAGCAGCACCACCTTTTGTTTTTTGGCTGCAGCAGCAAGGCCCACAGGGCTGGCTAGCTGGCTAGCCAGCAAGCAGGTAGCAATGAAAGTAGGAATCTTTCTTTTTAACCCTGTAAGGGGGTGGTGCACTGTACCCGAAGATACTGCCATATCGGGTCAATGCATAGGGCGACGGAAGCAAGCTTCGAAATCGGCCCCCGTTCTCAAAAATCCATTTAATATATGGTCCCCAGATAGGGGACGTATCAGATATTAAACTGATAAGAACAGATACTACACTTGATCTTAGCCAAAAGGCCGAGAAGCGATAACCGTGAAAGGGGCGGGCCAAACAAGGTCCCCTTCATGGGCACTATCACTGCTTGCTGTCAGGGAGGCTGCCAGACAATTTTCCATGCACACTCTGGGCTGGGGGGCAGTCAACCACCAGTACACACAGCAGAACCTAAACCCATACCATTATTGCTAAGCAGCAAGACAGGGGCCCATTGCACTCCCACGGGGCCTTTTTAAATGCAATCCATAACCCGGATTTGCCAGGAACCCTTCTTACTCCTCCTACTTGCATGTGACACTGGGCTTAGGATCTGCATAGGAAACACACACACAAGCACACACCTACCTTTGTTGCCTGCAGATGCCTCCTTGGCTGTCCCCAAACGGTATCAAACCAACACCCACGGGAAGCTGTAAGCATAGAGGACATGCCTGCACCCCATTGGACTTACCTGTGTGGGTTAAATCCGGGTTATTTGACAACCTATGGCGGTGATGGTTCTGCTCAGGCAGAGCAGTGCTGATGCTCCTCATAAAGCTGTCGCTGCTGTGAAGGTTCTAGGTGACATCACAAATCCCTATGGTTACATACACAACAAAGCTGGGTTGTTGTTGTTTACACTCTGCAAGGCCTGTGGAAGTGAGTGACATCATAGCACTGTAGTTCTGAGGGTTCTAGATGGATGCAACAATCTCCTGTTGCTTCTATGAAGGCCATAATAGACGACATCACCAAACAGCTCCATAGTCACATACACAGCAAAGGAGAGATGTTGTTTACACCTAGTGATGTCAGTGGTATTGAGTGACATCACAGCACAGTGCTAAGGCTCCTGGGCCTGGACACAGCAGCGGCTGCAATATCTCAACGGAGAATACGTTTATATATATGTGTGTGTGTGCGCGTATATATATATATATATATATATATATATATATATATATATTTCTCCGCCGAAATCACTTTTAAACCCATTTCCACCTTTTTTTCCCTTCTCTTCCTCTTACTTTTTTTTCACGTTTTTTTACGTTTTTCTCCTTTTCGCCTCTTTTCTGGGCGTATTATTCTTCTTTTTCTTCTTTTTTTTCGTCTAATGCATACCCCATCAGTGCAGCAATGCTTATTCAATACCGCCAGCAGATGGAGACACTGGGGGATAATTTTCTAAGGATTTATACTGATTTTTCCTGTCTGAATTTGTCGCACAGAAAGTTGCAGGCCAAATATGTGTGACATTTCTGCGACTTTAGCTTCTAGAGCATTTTTACAACATTATACATAGGTGCTGAATACATAAAAAGCGACTGTTCAGCGACAGACAAGTCGCATCGGCTGAAAGTAGGCCAGAATGTCAGTCCATGTTGGAGCAGGTTTAGATACAGTCTAAAGTATAGATCTCAAAGTCTGTGCACAGAATTTAGCAAGGGCCTCGCACCTTCTGATGCATCAGGTAGGTGCACAATAGCATAGCCTAACCCTCTGTACTTTGGTCTATATTGATGCGGGACATAGACAGCCAGCTGATGACCAATCCATTAGTGCAATGGATGGCTGGAAGCATTTGTCTTTGCCTTTGCAATACCACAGAAGCAATGCATGGTCAATGTACAGCAATGACACACCTGTGTGAACAGCCAGGAGACCCCCCCCATGTTATGTTACATAGTTACATAGTTAGTACGGTCGAAAAAAGACATATGTCCATCAAGTTCAACCAGGGAATTAAGGGGTAGGGGTGTGACGCGATATTGGGGAAGGGATGAGATTTTATATTTCTTCATAAGCATTAATCTTATTTTGTCAATTAGGAACATTCAGCACCCACCCGCTATCAAGGCAGCTGCCTATCATGTCATGCCCTACCTGCACAGGTGTGCTGGCTACTCAAATGATCCAATTAAGGAGGCCATTTAGTCAGCAGCAGCAGAAGTCCTGTGCCTGGACGCTCCAACAGCGGCCAGACACAAGCAGAAGCAGCAGCAGCAGCACCACCTTTTGTTTTTTGGCTGCAGCAGCAAGGCCCACAGGGCTGGCTAGCTGGCTAGCCAGCAAGCAGGTAGCAATGAAAGTAGGAATCTTTCTTTTTAACCCTGTAAGGGGGTGGTGCACTGTACCCGAAGATACTGCCATATCGGGTCAATGCATAGGGCGACGGAAGCAAGCTTCGAAATCGGCCCCCGTTCTCAAAAATCCATTTAATATATGGTCCCCAGATAGGGGACGTATCAGATATTAAACTGATAAGAACAGATACTACACTTGATCTTAGCCAAAAGGCCGAGAAGCGATAACCGTGAAAGGGGCGGGCCCAACAAGGTCCCCTTCATGGGCACTATCACTGCTTGCTGTCAGGGAGGCTGCCAGACAATTTTCCATGCACACTCTGGGCTGGGGGGCAGTCAACCACCAGTACACACAGCAGAACCTAAACCCATACCATTATTGCTAAGCAGCAAGACAGGGGCCCATTGCACTCCCACGGGGCCTTTTTAAATGCAATCCATAACCCGGATTTGCCAGGAACCCTTCTTACTCCTCCTACTTGCATGTGACACTGGGCTTAGGATCTGCATAGGAAACACACACACAAGCACACACCTACCTTTGTTGCCTGCAGATGCCTCCTTGGCTGTCCCCAAACGGTATCAAACCAACACCCACGGGAAGCTGTAAGCATAGAGGACATGCCTGCACCCCATTGGACTTACCTGTGTGGGTTAAATCCGGGTTATTTGACAACCTATGGCGGTGATGGTTCTCTGCTCAGGCAGAGCAGTGCTGATGCTCCTCATAAAGCTGTCGCTGCTGTGAAGGTTCTAGGTGACATCACAAATCCCTATGGTTACATACACAACAAAGCTGGGTTGTTGTTGTTTACACTCTGCAAGGCCTGTGGAAGTGAGTGACATCATAGCACTGTAGTTCTGAGGGTTCTAGATGGATGCAACAATCTCCTGTTGCTTCTATGAAGGCCATAATAGACGACATCACCAAACAGCTCCATAGTCACATACACAGCAAAGGAGAGATGTTGTTTACACCTAGTGATGTCAGTGGTATTGAGTGACATCACAGCACAGTGCTAAGGCTCCTGGGCCTGGACACAGCAGCGGCTGCAATATCTCAACGGAGAATACGTTTATATATATGTGTGTGTGTGCGCGTATATATATATATATATATATATATATATATATATATATATATATTCTCCGCCGAAATCACTTTTAAACCCATTTCCACCTTTTTTTCCCTTCTCTTCCTCTTACTTTTTTTTCACGTTTTTTTACGTTTTTCTCCTTTTCGCCTCTTTTCTGGGCGTATTATTCTTCTTTTTCTTCTTTTTTTTCGTCTAATGCATACCCCATCAGTGCAGCAATGCTTATTCAATACCGCCAGCAGATGGAGACACTGGGGGATAATTTTCTAAGGATTTATACTGATTTTTCCTGTCTGAATTTGTCGCACAGAAAGTTGCAGGCCAAATATGTGTGACATTTCTGCGACTTTAGCTTCTAGAGCATTTTTACAACATTATACATAGGTGCTGAATACATAAAAAGCGACTGTTCAGCGACAGACAAGTCGCATCGGCTGAAAGTAGGCCAGAATGTCAGTCCATGTTGGAGCAGGTTTAGATACAGTCTAAAGTATAGATCTCAAAGTCTGTGCACAGAATTTAGCAAGGGCCTCGCACCTTCTGATGCATCAGGTAGGTGCACAATAGCATAGCCTAACCCTCTGTACTTTGGTCTATATTGATGCGGGACATAGACAGCCAGCTGATGACCAATCCATTAGTGCAATGGATGGCTGGAAGCATTTGTCTTTGCCTTTGCAATACCACAGAAGCAATGCATGGTCAATGTACAGCAATGACACACCTGTGTGAACAGCCAGGAGACCCCCCCCCATGTTATGTTACATAGTTACATAGTTAGTACGGTCGAAAAAAGACATATGTCCATCAAGTTCAACCAGGGAATTAAGGGGTAGGGGTGTGGCGCGATATTGGGGAAGGGATGAGATTTTATATTTCTTCATAAGCATTAATCTTATTTTGTCAATTAGGAACATTCAGCACCCACCCGCTATCAAGGCAGCTGCCTATCATGTCATGCCCTACCTGCACAGGTGTGCTGGCTACTCAAATGATCCAATTAAGGAGGCCATTTAGTCAGCAGCAGCAGAAGTCCTGTGCCTGGACGCTCCAACAGCGGCCAGACACAAGCAGAAGCAGCAGCAGCAGCAGCAGCACCACCTTTTGTTTTTTGGCTGCAGCAGCAAGGCCCACAGGGCTGGCTAGCTGGCTAGCCAGCAAGCAGGTAGCAATGAAAGTAGGAATCTTTCTTTTTAACCCTGTAAGGGGGTGGTGCACTGTACCCGAAGATACTGCCATATCGGGTCAATGCATAGGGCGACGGAAGCAAGCTTCGAAATCGGCCCCCGTTCTCAAAAATCCATTTAATATATGGTCCCCAGATAGGGGACGTATCAGATATTAAACTGATAAGAACAGATACTACACTTGATCTTAGCCAAAAGGCCGAGAAGCGATAACCGTGAAAGGGGCGGGCCCAACAAGGTCCCCTTCATGGGCACTATCACTGCTTGCTGTCAGGGAGGCTGCCAGACAATTTTCCATGCACACTCTGGGCTGGGGGGCAGTCAACCACCAGTACACACAGCAGAACCTAAACCCATACCATTATTGCTAAGCAGCAAGACAGGGGCCCATTGCACTCCCACGGGGCCTTTTTAAATGCAATCCATAACCCGGATTTGCCAGGAACCCTTCTTACTCCTCCTACTTGCATGTGACACTGGGCTTAGGATCTGCATAGGAAACACACACACAAGCACACACCTACCTTTGTTGCCTGCAGATGCCTCCTTGGCTGTCCCCAAACGGTATCAAACCAACACCCACGGGAAGCTGTAAGCATAGAGGACATGCCTGCACCCCATTGGACTTACCTGTGTGGGTTAAATCCGGGTTATTTGACAACCTATGGCGGTGATGGTTCTGCTCAGGCAGAGCAGTGCTGATGCTCCTCATAAAGCTGTCGCTGCTGTGAAGGTTCTAGGTGACATCACAAATCCCTATGGTTACATACACAACAAAGCTGGGTTGTTGTTGTTTACACTCTGCAAGGCCTGTGGAAGTGAGTGACATCATAGCACTGTAGTTCTGAGGGTTCTAGATGGATGCAACAATCTCCTGTTGCTTCTATGAAGGCCATAATAGACGACATCACCAAACAGCTCCATAGTCACATACACAGCAAAGGAGAGATGTTGTTTACACCTAGTGATGTCAGTGGTATTGAGTGACATCACAGCACAGTGCTAAGGCTCCTGGGCCTGGACACAGCAGCGGCTGCAATATCTCAACGGAGAATACGTTTATATATATGTGTGTGTGTGCGCGTATATATATATATATATATATATATATATATATATATATATATATTTCTCCGCCGAAATCACTTTTAAACCCATTTCCACCTTTTTTTCCCTTCTCTTCCTCTTACTTTTTTTTCACGTTTTTTTACGTTTTTCTCCTTTTCGCCTCTTTTCTGGGCGTATTATTCTTCTTTTTCTTCTTTTTTTTCGTCTAATGCATACCCCATCAGTGCAGCAATGCTTATTCAATACCGCCAGCAGATGGAGACACTGGGGGATAATTTTCTAAGGATTTATACTGATTTTTCCTGTCTGAATTTGTCGCACAGAAAGTTGCAGGCCAAATATGTGTGACATTTCTGCGACTTTAGCTTCTAGAGCATTTTTACAACATTATACATAGGTGCTGAATACATAAAAAGCGACTGTTCAGCGACAGACAAGTCGCATCGGCTGAAAGTAGGCCAGAATGTCAGTCCATGTTGGAGCAGGTTTAGATACAGTCTAAAGTATAGATCTCAAAGTCTGTGCACAGAATTTAGCAAGGGCCTCGCACCTTCTGATGCATCAGGTAGGTGCACAATAGCATAGCCTAACCCTCTGTACTTTGGTCTATATTGATGCGGGACATAGACAGCCAGCTGATGACCAATCCATTAGTGCAATGGATGGCTGGAAGCATTTGTCTTTGCCTTTGCAATACCACAGAAGCAATGCATGGTCAATGTACAGCAATGACACACCTGTGTGAACAGCCAGGAGACCCCCCCCCCCCATGTTATGTTACATAGTTACATAGTTAGTACGGTCGAAAAAAGACATATGTCCATCAAGTTCAACCAGGGAATTAAGGGGTAGGGGTGTGGCGCGATATTGGGGAAGGGATGAGATTTTATATTTCTTCATAAGCATTAATCTTATTTTGTCAATTAGGAACATTCAGCACCCACCCGCTATCAAGGCAGCTGCCTATCATGTCATGCCCTACCTGCACAGGTGTGCTGGCTACTCAAATGATCCAATTAAGGAGGCCATTTAGTCAGCAGCAGCAGAAGTCCTGTGCCTGGACGCTCCAACAGCGGCCAGACACAAGCAGAAGCAGCAGAAGCAGCAGCAGCAGCACCACCTTTTGTTTTTTGGCTGCAGCAGCAAGGCCCACAGGGCTGGCTAGCTGGCTAGCCAGCAAGCAGGTAGCAATGAAAGTAGGAATCTTTCTTTTTAACCCTGTAAGGGGGTGGTGCACTGTACCCGAAGATACTGCCATATCGGGTCAATGCATAGGGCGACGGAAGCAAGCTTCGAAATCGGCCCCCGTTCTCAAAAATCCATTTAATATATGGTCCCCAGATAGGGGACGTATCAGATATTAAACTGATAAGAACAGATACTACACTTGATCTTAGCCAAAAGGCCGAGAAGCGATAACCGTGAAAGGGGCGGGCCCAACAAGGTCCCCTTCATGGGCACTATCACTGCTTGCTGTCAGGGAGGCTGCCAGACAATTTTCCATGCACACTCTGGGCTGGGGGGCAGTCAACCACCAGTACACACAGCAGAACCTAAACCCATACCATTATTGCTAAGCAGCAAGACAGGGGCCCATTGCACTCCCACGGGGCCTTTTTAAATGCAATCCATAACCCGGATTTGCCAGGAACCCTTCTTACTCCTCCTACTTGCATGTGACACTGGGCTTAGGATCTGCATAGGAAACACACACACAAGCACACACCTACCTTTGTTGCCTGCAGATGCCTCCTTGGCTGTCCCCAAACGGTATCAAACCAACACCCACGGGAAGCTGTAAGCATAGAGGACATGCCTGCACCCCATTGGACTTACCTGTGTGGGTTAAATCCGGGTTATTTGACAACCTATGGCGGTGATGGTTCTGCTCAGGCAGAGCAGTGCTGATGCTCCTCATAAAGCTGTCGCTGCTGTGAAGGTTCTAGGTGACATCACAAATCCCTATGGTTACATACACAACAAAGCTGGGTTGTTGTTGTTTACACTCTGCAAGGCCTGTGGAAGTGAGTGACATCATAGCACTGTAGTTCTGAGGGTTCTAGATGGATGCAACAATCTCCTGTTGCTTCTATGAAGGCCATAATAGACGACATCACCAAACAGCTCCATAGTCACATACACAGCAAAGGAGAGATGTTGTTTACACCTAGTGATGTCAGTGGTATTGAGTGACATCACAGCACAGTGCTAAGGCTCCTGGGCCTGGACACAGCAGCGGCTGCAATATCTCAACGGAGAATACGTTTATATATATGTGTGTGTGTGCGCGTATATATATATATATATATATATATATATATATATATATATATATTTCTCCGCCGAAATCACTTTTAAACCCATTTCCACCTTTTTTTCCCTTCTCTTCCTCTTACTTTTTTTTCACGTTTTTTTACGTTTTTCTCCTTTTCGCCTCTTTTCTGGGCGTATTATTCTTCTTTTTCTTCTTTTTTTTCGTCTAATGCATACCCCATCAGTGCAGCAATGCTTATTCAATACCGCCAGCAGATGGAGACACTGGGGGATAATTTTCTAAGGATTTATACTGATTTTTCCTGTCTGAATTTGTCGCACAGAAAGTTGCAGGCCAAATATGTGTGACATTTCTGCGACTTTAGCTTCTAGAGCATTTTTACAACATTATACATAGGTGCTGAATACATAAAAAGCGACTGTTCAGCGACAGACAAGTCGCATCGGCTGAAAGTAGGCCAGAATGTCAGTCCATGTTGGAGCAGGTTTAGATACAGTCTAAAGTATAGATCTCAAAGTCTGTGCACAGAATTTAGCAAGGGCCTCGCACCTTCTGATGCATCAGGTAGGTGCACAATAGCATAGCCTAACCCTCTGTACTTTGGTCTATATTGATGCGGGACATAGACAGCCAGCTGATGACCAATCCATTAGTGCAATGGATGGCTGGAAGCATTTGTCTTTGCCTTTGCAATACCACAGAAGCAATGCATGGTCAATGTACAGCAATGACACACCTGTGTGAACAGCCAGGAGACCCCCCCCCCCCCCCCCATGTTATGTTACATAGTTACATAGTTAGTACGGTCGAAAAAAGACATATGTCCATCAAGTTCAACCAGGGAATTAAGGGGTAGGGGTGTGGCGCGATATTGGGGAAGGGATGAGATTTTATATTTCTTCATAAGCATTAATCTTATTTTGTCAATTAGGAACATTCAGCACCCACCCGCTATCAAGGCAGCTGCCTATCATGTCATGCCCTACCTGCACAGGTGTGCTGGCTACTCAAATGATCCAATTAAGGAGGCCATTTAGTCAGCAGCAGCAGAAGTCCTGTGCCTGGACGCTCCAACAGCGGCCAGACACAAGCAGAAGCAGCAGAAGCAGCAGCAGCAGCACCACCTTTTGTTTTTTGGCTGCAGCAGCAAGGCCCACAGGGCTGGCTAGCTGGCTAGCCAGCAAGCAGGTAGCAATGAAAGTAGGAATCTTTCTTTTTAACCCTGTAAGGGGGTGGTGCACTGTACCCGAAGATACTGCCATATCGGGTCAATGCATAGGGCGACGGAAGCAAGCTTCGAAATCGGCCCCCGTTCTCAAAAATCCATTTAATATATGGTCCCCAGATAGGGGACGTATCAGATATTAAACTGATAAGAACAGATACTACACTTGATCTTAGCCAAAAGGCCGAGAAGCGATAACCGTGAAAGGGGCGGGCCCAACAAGGTCCCCTTCATGGGCACTATCACTGCTTGCTGTCAGGGAGGCTGCCAGACAATTTTCCATGCACACTCTGGGCTGGGGGGCAGTCAACCACCAGTACACACAGCAGAACCTAAACCCATACCATTATTGCTAAGCAGCAAGACAGGGGCCCATTGCACTCCCACGGGGCCTTTTTAAATGCAATCCATAACCCGGATTTGCCAGGAACCCTTCTTACTCCTCCTACTTGCATGTGACACTGGGCTTAGGATCTGCATAGGAAACACACACACAAGCACACACCTACCTTTGTTGCCTGCAGATGCCTCCTTGGCTGTCCCCAAACGGTATCAAACCAACACCCACGGGAAGCTGTAAGCATAGAGGACATGCCTGCACCCCATTGGACTTACCTGTGTGGGTTAAATCCGGGTTATTTGACAACCTATGGCGGTGATGGTTCTGCTCAGGCAGAGCAGTGCTGATGCTCCTCATAAAGCTGTCGCTGCTGTGAAGGTTCTAGGTGACATCACAAATCCCTATGGTTACATACACAACAAAGCTGGGTTGTTGTTGTTTACACTCTGCAAGGCCTGTGGAAGTGAGTGACATCATAGCACTGTAGTTCTGAGGGTTCTAGATGGATGCAACAATCTCCTGTTGCTTCTATGAAGGCCATAATAGACGACATCACCAAACAGCTCCATAGTCACATACACAGCAAAGGAGAGATGTTGTTTACACCTAGTGATGTCAGTGGTATTGAGTGACATCACAGCACAGTGCTAAGGCTCCTGGGCCTGGACACAGCAGCGGCTGCAATATCTCAACAGAGAATACGTTTATATATATGTGTGTGTGTGCGCGTATATATATATATATATATATATATATATATATATATATATATATTCTCCGCCGAAATCACTTTTAAACCCATTTCCACCTTTTTTTCCCTTCTCTTCCTCTTACTTTTTTTTCACGTTTTTTTACGTTTTTCTCCTTTTCGCCTCTTTTCTGGGCGTATTATTCTTCTTTTTCTTCTTTTTTTTCGTCTAATGCATACCCCATCAGTGCAGCAATGCTTATTCAATACCGCCAGCAGATGGAGACACTGGGGGATAATTTTCTAAGGATTTATACTGATTTTTCCTGTCTGAATTTGTCGCACAGAAAGTTGCAGGCCAAATATGTGTGACATTTCTGCGACTTTAGCTTCTAGAGCATTTTTACAACATTATACATAGGTGCTGAATACATAAAAAGCGACTGTTCAGCGACAGACAAGTCGCATCGGCTGAAAGTAGGCCAGAATGTCAGTCCATGTTGGAGCAGGTTTAGATACAGTCTAAAGTATAGATCTCAAAGTCTGTGCACAGAATTTAGCAAGGGCCTCACACCTTCTGATGCATCAGGTAGGTGCACAATAGCATAGCCTAACCCTCTGTACTTTGGTCTATATTGATGCGGGACATAGACAGCCAGCTGATGACCAATCCATTAGTGCAAGGGATGGCTGGAAGCATTTGTCTTTGCCTTTGCAATACCACAGAAGCAATGCATGGTCAATGTACAGCAATGACACACCTGTGTGAACAGCCAGGAGACCCCCCCCCCCCCCCCATGTTATGTTACATAGTTACATAGTTAGTACGGTCGAAAAAAGACATATGTCCATCAAGTTCAACCAGGGAATTAAGGGGTAGGGGTGTGGCGCGATATTGGGGAAGGGATGAGATTTTATATTTCTTCATAAGCATTAATCTTATTTTGTCAATTAGGAACATTCAGCACCCACCCGCTATCAAGGCAGCTGCCTATCATGTCATGCCCTACCTGCACAGGTGTGCTGGCTACTCAAATGATCCAATTAAGGAGGCCATTTAGTCAGCAGCAGCAGAAGTCCTGTGCCTGGACGCTCCAACAGCGGCCAGACACAAGCAGAAGCAGCAGAAGCAGCAGCAGCAGCACCACCTTTTGTTTTTTGGCTGCAGCAGCAAGGCCCACAGGGCTGGCTAGCTGGCTAGCCAGCAAGCAGGTAGCAATGAAAGTAGGAATCTTTCTTTTTAACCCTGTAAGGGGGTGGTGCACTGTACCCGAAGATACTGCCATATCGGGTCAATGCATAGGGCGACGGAAGCAAGCTTCGAAATCGGCCCCCGTTCTCAAAAATCCATTTAATATATGGTCCCCAGATAGGGGACGTATCAGATATTAAACTGATAAGAACAGATACTACACTTGATCTTAGCCAAAAGGCCGAGAAGCGATAACCGTGAAAGGGGCGGGCCCAACAAGGTCCCCTTCATGGGCACTATCACTGCTTGCTGTCAGGGAGGCTGCCAGACAATTTTCCATGCACACTCTGGGCTGGGGGGCAGTCAACCACCAGTACACACAGCAGAACCTAAACCCATACCATTATTGCTAAGCAGCAAGACAGGGGCCCATTGCACTCCCACGGGGCCTTTTTAAATGCAATCCATAACCCGGATTTGCCAGGAACCCTTCTTACTCCTCCTACTTGCATGTGACACTGGGCTTAGGATCTGCATAGGAAACACACACACAAGCACACACCTACCTTTGTTGCCTGCAGATGCCTCCTTGGCTGTCCCCAAACGGTATCAAACCAACACCCACGGGAAGCTGTAAGCATAGAGGACATGCCTGCACCCCATTGGACTTACCTGTGTGGGTTAAATCCGGGTTATTTGACAACCTATGGCGGTGATGGTTCTGCTCAGGCAGAGCAGTGCTGATGCTCCTCATAAAGCTGTCGCTGCTGTGAAGGTTCTAGGTGACATCACAAATCCCTATGGTTACATACACAACAAAGCTGGGTTGTTGTTGTTTACACTCTGCAAGGCCTGTGGAAGTGAGTGACATCATAGCACTGTAGTTCTGAGGGTTCTAGATGGATGCAACAATCTCCTGTTGCTTCTATGAAGGCCATAATAGACGACATCACCAAACAGCTCCATAGTCACATACACAGCAAAGGAGAGATGTTGTTTACACCTAGTGATGTCAGTGGTATTGAGTGACATCACAGCACAGTGCTAAGGCTCCTGGGCCTGGACACAGCAGCGGCTGCAATATCTCAACGGAGAATACGTTTATATATATGTGTGTGTGTGCGCGTATATATATATATATATATATATATATATATATATATATATATATATATTTCTCAGCCGAAATCACTTTTAAACCCATTTCCACCTTTTTTTCCCTTCTCTTCCTCTTACTTTTTTTTCACGTTTTTTTACGTTTTTCTCCTTTTCGCCTCTTTTCTGGGCGTATTATTCTTCTTTTTCTTCTTTTTTTTCGTCTAATGCATACCCCATCAGTGCAGCAATGCTTATTCAATACCGCCAGCAGATGGAGACACTGGGGGATAATTTTCTAAGGATTTATACTGATTTTTCCTGTCTGAATTTGTCGCACAGAAAGTTGCAGGCCAAATATGTGTGACATTTCTGCGACTTTAGCTTCTAGAGCATTTTTACAACATTATACATAGGTGCTGAATACATAAAAAGCGACTGTTCAGCGACAGACAAGTCGCATCGGCTGAAAGTAGGCCAGAATGTCAGTCCATGTTGGAGCAGGTTTAGATACAGTCTAAAGTATAGATCTCAAAGTCTGTGCACAGAATTTAGCAAGGGCCTCGCACCTTCTGATGCATCAGGTAGGTGCACAATAGCATAGCCTAACCCTCTGTACTTTGGTCTATATTGATGCGGGACATAGACAGCCAGCTGATGACCAATCCATTAGTGCAATGGATGGCTGGAAGCATTTGTCTTTGCCTTTGCAATACCACAGAAGCAATGCATGGTCAATGTACAGCAATGACACACCTGTGTGAACAGCCAGGAGACCCCCCCCCCCCCCCATGTTATGTTACATAGTTACATAGTTAGTACGGTCGAAAAAAGACATATGTCCATCAAGTTCAACCAGGGAATTAAGGGGTAGGGGTGTGGCGCGATATTGGGGAAGGGATGAGATTTTATATTTCTTCATAAGCATTAATCTTATTTTGTCAATTAGGAACATTCAGCACCCACCCGCTATCAAGGCAGCTGCCTATCATGTCATGCCCTACCTGCACAGGTGTGCTGGCTACTCAAATGATCCAATTAAGGAGGCCATTTAGTCAGCAGCAGCAGAAGTCCTGTGCCTGGACGCTCCAACAGCGGCCAGACACAAGCAGAAGCAGCAGAAGCAGCAGCAGCAGCACCACCTTTTGTTTTTTGGCTGCAGCAGCAAGGCCCACAGGGCTGGCTAGCTGGCTAGCCAGCAAGCAGGTAGCAATGAAAGTAGGAATCTTTCTTTTTAACCCTGTAAGGGGGTGGTGCACTGTACCCGAAGATACTGCCATATCGGGTCAATGCATAGGGCGACGGAAGCAAGCTTCGAAATCGGCCCCCGTTCTCAAAAATCCATTTAATATATGGTCCCCAGATAGGGGACGTATCAGATATTAAACTGATAAGAACAGATACTACACTTGATCTTAGCCAAAAGGCCGAGAAGCGATAACCGTGAAAGGGGCGGGCCCAACAAGGTCCCCTTCATGGGCACTATCACTGCTTGCTGTCAGGGAGGCTGCCAGACAATTTTCCATGCACACTCTGGGCTGGGGGGCAGTCAACCACCAGTACACACAGCAGAACCTAAACCCATACCATTATTGCTAAGCAGCAAGACAGGGGCCCATTGCACTCCCACGGGGCCTTTTTAAATGCAATCCATAACCCGGATTTGCCAGGAACCCTTCTTACTCCTCCTACTTGCATGTGACACTGGGCTTAGGATCTGCATAGGAAACACACACACAAGCACACACCTACCTTTGTTGCCTGCAGATGCCTCCTTGGCTGTCCCCAAACGGTATCAAACCAACACCCACGGGAAGCTGTAAGCATAGAGGACATGCCTGCACCCCATTGGACTTACCTGTGTGGGTTAAATCCGGGTTATTTGACAACCTATGGCGGTGATGGTTCTGCTCAGGCAGAGCAGTGCTGATGCTCCTCATAAAGCTGTCGCTGCTGTGAAGGTTCTAGGTGACATCACAAATCCCTATGGTTACATACACAACAAAGCTGGGTTGTTGTTGTTTACACTCTGCAAGGCCTGTGGAAGTGAGTGACATCATAGCACTGTAGTTCTGAGGGTTCTAGATGGATGCAACAATCTCCTGTTGCTTCTATGAAGGCCGTAATAGACGACATCACCAAACAGCTCCATAGTCACATACACAGCAAAGGAGAGATGTTGTTTACACCTAGTGATGTCAGTGGTATTGAGTGACATCACAGCACAGTGCTAAGGCTCCTGGGCCTGGACACAGCAGCGGCTGCAATATCTCAACGGAGAATACGTTTATATATATGTGTGTGTGTGCGCGTATATATATATATATATATATATATATATATATATATATATATATATTTCTCCGCCGAAATCACTTTTAAACCCATTTCCACCTTTTTTTCCCTTCTCTTCCTCTTACTTTTTTTTCACGTTTTTTTACGTTTTTCTCTTCTCCTTTTCGCCTCTTTTCTGGGCGTATTATTCTTCTTTTTCTTCTTTTTTTTCGTCTAATGCATACCCCATCAGTGCAGCAATGCTTATTCAATACCGCCAGCAGATGGAGACACTGGGGGATAATTTTCTAAGGATTTATACTGATTTTTCCTGTCTGAATTTGTCGCACAGAAAGTTGCAGGCCAAATATGTGTGACATTTCTGCGACTTTAGCTTCTAGAGCATTTTTACAACATTATACATAGGTGCTGAATACATAAAAAGCGACTGTTCAGCGACAGACAAGTCGCATCGGCTGAAAGTAGGCCAGAATGTCAGTCCATGTTGGAGCAGGTTTAGATACAGTCTAAAGTATAGATCTCAAAGTCTGTGCACAGAATTTAGCAAGGGCCTCGCACCTTCTGATGCATCAGGTAGGTGCACAATAGCATAGCCTAACCCTCTGTACTTTGGTCTATATTGATGCGGGACATAGACAGCCAGCTGATGACCAATCCATTAGTGCAATGGATGGCTGGAAGCATTTGTCTTTGCCTTTGCAATACCACAGAAGCAATGCATGGTCAATGTACAGCAATGACACACCTGTGTGAACAGCCAGGAGACCCCCCCCCCCATGTTATGTTACATAGTTACATAGTTAGTACGGTCGAAAAAAGACATATGTCCATCAAGTTCAACCAGGGAATTAAGGGGTAGGGGTGTGGCGCGATATTGGGGAAGGGATGAGATTTTATATTTCTTCATAAGCATTAATCTTATTTTGTCAATTAGGAACATTCAGCACCCACCCGCTATCAAGGCAGCTGCCTATCATGTCATGCCCTACCTGCACAGGTGTGCTGGCTACTCAAATGATCCAATTAAGGAGGCCATTTAGTCAGCAGCAGCAGAAGTCCTGTGCCTGGACGCTCCAACAGCGGCCAGACACAAGCAGAAGCAGCAGAAGCAGCAGCAGCAGCACCACCTTTTGTTTTTTGGCTGCAGCAGCAAGGCCCACAGGGCTGGCTAGCTGGCTAGCCAGCAAGCAGGTAGCAATGAAAGTAGGAATCTTTCTTTTTAACCCTGTAAGGGGGTGGTGCACTGTACCCGAAGATACTGCCATATCGGGTCAATGCATAGGGCGACGGAAGCAAGCTTCGAAATCGGCCCCCGTTCTCAAAAATCCATTTAATATATGGTCCCCAGATAGGGGACGTATCAGATATTAAACTGATAAGAACAGATACTACACTTGATCTTAGCCAAAAGGCCGAGAAGCGATAACCGTGAAAGGGGCGGGCCCAACAAGGTCCCCTTCATGGGCACTATCACTGCTTGCTGTCAGGGAGGCTGCCAGACAATTTTCCATGCACACTCTGGGCTGGGGGGCAGTCAACCACCAGTACACACAGCAGAACCTAAACCCATACCATTATTGCTAAGCAGCAAGACAGGGGCCCATTGCACTCCCACGGGGCCTTTTTAAATGCAATCCATAACCCGGATTTGCCAGGAACCCTTCTTACTCCTCCTACTTGCATGTGACACTGGGCTTAGGATCTGCATAGGAAACACACACACAAGCACACACCTACCTTTGTTGCCTGCAGATGCCTCCTTGGCTGTCCCCAAACGGTATCAAACCAACACCCACGGGAAGCTGTAAGCATAGAGGACATGCCTGCACCCCATTGGACTTACCTGTGTGGGTTAAATCCGGGTTATTTGACAACCTATGGCGGTGATGGTTCTGCTCAGGCAGAGCAGTGCTGATGCTCCTCATAAAGCTGTCGCTGCTGTGAAGGTTCTAGGTGACATCACAAATCCCTATGGTTACATACACAACAAAGCTGGGTTGTTGTTGTTTACACTCTGCAAGGCCTGTGGAAGTGAGTGACATCATAGCACTGTAGTTCTGAGGGTTCTAGATGGATGCAACAATCTCCTGTTGCTTCTATGAAGGCCATAATAGACGACATCACCAAACAGCTCCATAGTCACATACACAGCAAAGGAGAGATGTTGTTTACACCTAGTGATGTCAGTGGTATTGAGTGACATCACAGCACAGTGCTAAGGCTCCTGGGCCTGGACACAGCAGCGGCTGCAATATCTCAACGGAGAATACGTTTATATATATGTGTGTGTGTGCGCGTATATATATATATATATATATATATATATATATATATATATATATATCTCCGCCGAAATCACTTTTAAACCCATTTCCACCTTTTTTTCCCTTCTCTTCCTCTTACTTTTTTTTCACGTTTTTTTACGTTTTTCTCCTTTTCGCCTCTTTTCTGGGCGTATTATTCTTCTTTTTCTTCTTTTTTTTCGTCTAATGCATACCCCATCAGTGCAGCAATGCTTATTCAATACCGCCAGCAGATGGAGACACTGGGGGATAATTTTCTAAGGATTTATACTGATTTTTCCTGTCTGAATTTGTCGCACAGAAAGTTGCAGGCCAAATATGTGTGACATTTCTGCGACTTTAGCTTCTAGAGCATTTTTACAACATTATACATAGGTGCTGAATACATAAAAAGCGACTGTTCAGCGACAGACAAGTCGCATCGGCTGAAAGTAGGCCAGAATGTCAGTCCATGTTGGAGCAGGTTTAGATACAGTCTAAAGTATAGATCTCAAAGTCTGTGCACAGAATTTAGCAAGGGCCTCGCACCTTCTGATGCATCAGGTAGGTGCACAATAGCATAGCCTAACCCTCTGTACTTTGGTCTATATTGATGCGGGACATAGACAGCCAGCTGATGACCAATCCATTAGTGCAATGGATGGCTGGAAGCATTTGTCTTTGCCTTTGCAATACCACAGAAGCAATGCATGGTCAATGTACAGCAATGACACACCTGTGTGAACAGCCAGGAGACCCCCCCCCCATGTTATGTTACATAGTTACATAGTTAGTACGGTCGAAAAAAGACATATGTCCATCAAGTTCAACCAGGGAATTAAGGGGTAGGGGTGTGGCGCGATATTGGGGAAGGGATGAGATTTTATATTTCTTCATAAGCATTAATCTTATTTTGTCAATTAGGAACATTCAGCACCCACCCGCTATCAAGGCAGCTGCCTATCATGTCATGCCCTACCTGCACAGGTGTGCTGGCTACTCAAATGATCCAATTAAGGAGGCCATTTAGTCAGCAGCAGCAGAAGTCCTGTGCCTGGACGCTCCAACAGCGGCCAGACACAAGCAGAAGCAGCAGAAGCAGCAGCAGCAGCACCACCTTTTGTTTTTTGGCTGCAGCAGCAAGGCCCACAGGGCTGGCTAGCTGGCTAGCCAGCAAGCAGGTAGCAATGAAAGTAGGAATCTTTCTTTTTAACCCTGTAAGGGGGTGGTGCACTGTACCCGAAGATACTGCCATATCGGGTCAATGCATAGGGCGACGGAAGCAAGCTTCGAAATCGGCCCCCGTTCTCAAAAATCCATTTAATATATGGTCCCCAGATAGGGGACGTATCAGATATTAAACTGATAAGAACAGATACTACACTTGATCTTAGCCAAAAGGCCGAGAAGCGATAACCGTGAAAGGGGCGGGCCCAACAAGGTCCCCTTCATGGGCACTATCACTGCTTGCTGTCAGGGAGGCTGCCAGACAATTTTCCATGCACACTCTGGGCTGGGGGGCAGTCAACCACCAGTACACACAGCAGAACCTAAACCCATACCATTATTGCTAAGCAGCAAGACAGGGGCCCATTGCACTCCCACGGGGCCTTTTTAAATGCAATCCATAACCCGTATTTGCCAGGAACCCTTCTTACTCCTCCTACTTGCATGTGACACTGGGCTTAGGATCTGCATAGGAAACACACACACAAGCACACACCTACCTTTGTTGCCTGCAGATGCCTCCTTGGCTGTCCCCAAACGGTATCAAACCAACACCCACGGGAAGCTGTAAGCATAGAGGACATGCCTGCACCCCATTGGACTTACCTGTGTGGGTTAAATCCGGGTTATTTGACAACCTATGGCGGTGATGGTTCTGCTCAGGCAGAGCAGTGCTGATGCTCCTCATAAAGCTGTCGCTGCTGTGAAGGTTCTAGGTGACATCACAAATCCCTATGGTTACATACACAACAAAGCTGGGTTGTTGTTGTTTACACTCTGCAAGGCCTGTGGAAGTGAGTGACATCATAGCACTGTAGTTCTGAGGGTTCTAGATGGATGCAACAATCTCCTGTTGCTTCTATGAAGGCCATAATAGACGACATCACCAAACAGCTCCATAGTCACATACACAGCAAAGGAGAGATGTTGTTTACACCTAGTGATGTCAGTGGTATTGAGTGACATCACAGCACAGTGCTAAGGCTCCTGGGCCTGGACACAGCAGCGGCTGCAATATCTCAACGGAGAATACGTTTATATATATGTGTGTGTGTGCGCGTATATATATATATATATATATATATATATATATATATATATATTCTCCGCCGAAATCACTTTTAAACCCATTTCCACCTTTTTTTCCCTTCTCTTCCTCTTACTTTTTTTTCACGTTTTTTTACGTTTTTCTCCTTTTCGCCTCTTTTCTGGGCGTATTATTCTTCTTTTTCTTCTTTTTTTTCGTCTAATGCATACCCCATCAGTGCAGCAATGCTTATTCAATACCGCCAGCAGATGGAGACACTGGGGGATAATTTTCTAAGGATTTATACTGATTTTTCCTGTCTGAATTTGTCGCACAGAAAGTTGCAGGCCAAATATGTGTGACATTTCTGCGACTTTAGCTTCTAGAGCATTTTTACAACATTATACATAGGTGCTGAATACATAAAAAGCGACTGTTCAGCGACAGACAAGTCGCATCGGCTGAAAGTAGGCCAGAATGTCAGTCCATGTTGGAGCAGGTTTAGATACAGTCTAAAGTATAGATCTCAAAGTCTGTGCACAGAATTTAGCAAGGGCCTCGCACCTTCTGATGCATCAGGTAGGTGCACAATAGCATAGCCTAACCCTCTGTACTTTGGTCTATATTGATGCGGGACATAGACAGCCAGCTGATGACCAATCCATTAGTGCAATGGATGGCTGGAAGCATTTGTCTTTGCCTTTGCAATACCACAGAAGCAATGCATGGTCAATGTACAGCAATGACACACCTGTGTGAACAGCCAGGAGACCCCCCCCCCCCCCCCCCCATGTTATGTTACATAGTTACATAGTTAGTACGGTCGAAAAAAGACATATGTCCATCAAGTTCAACCAGGGAATTAAGGGGTAGGGGTGTGGCGCGATATTGGGGAAGGGATGAGATTTTATATTTCTTCATAAGCATTAATCTTATTTTGTCAATTAGGAACATTCAGCACCCACCCGCTATCAAGGCAGCTGCCTATCATGTCATGCCCTACCTGCACAGGTGTGCTGGCTACTCAAATGATCCAATTAAGGAGGCCATTTAGTCAGCAGCAGCAGAAGTCCTGTGCCTGGACGCTCCAACAGCGGCCAGACACAAGCAGAAGCAGCAGAAGCAGCAGCAGCAGCACCACCTTTTGTTTTTTGGCTGCAGCAGCAAGGCCCACAGGGCTGGCTAGCTGGCTAGCCAGCAAGCAGGTAGCAATGAAAGTAGGAATCTTTCTTTTTAACCCTGTAAGGGGGTGGTGCACTGTACCCGAAGATACTGCCATATCGGGTCAATGCATAGGGCGACGGAAGCAAGCTTCGAAATCGGCCCCCGTTCTCAAAAATCCATTTAATATATGGTCCCCAGATAGGGGACGTATCAGATATTAAACTGATAAGAACAGATACTACACTTGATCTTAGCCAAAAGGCCGAGAAGCGATAACCGTGAAAGGGGCGGGCCCAACAAGGTCCCCTTCATGGGCACTATCACTGCTTGCTGTCAGGGAGGCTGCCAGACAATTTTCCATGCACACTCTGGGCTGGGGGGCAGTCAACCACCAGTACACACAGCAGAACCTAAACCCATACCATTATTGCTAAGCAGCAAGACAGGGGCCCATTGCACTCCCACGGGGCCTTATTAAATGCAATCCATAACCCGGATTTGCCAGGAACCCTTCTTACTCCTCCTACTTGCATGTGACACTGGGCTTAGGATCTGCATAGGAAACACACACACAAGCACACACCTACCTTTGTTGCCTGCAGATGCCTCCTTGGCTGTCCCCAAACGGTATCAAACCAACACCCACGGGAAGCTGTAAGCATAGAGGACATGCCTGCACCCCATTGGACTTACCTGTGTGGGTTAAATCCGGGTTATTTGACAACCTATGGCGGTGATGGTTCTGCTCAGGCAGAGCAGTGCTGATGCTCCTCATAAAGCTGTCGCTGCTGTGAAGGTTCTAGGTGACATCACAAATCCCTATGGTTACATACACAACAAAGCTGGGTTGTTGTTGTTTACACTCTGCAAGGCCTGTGGAAGTGAGTGACATCATAGCACTGTAGTTCTGAGGGTTCTAGATGGATGCAACAATCTCCTGTTGCTTCTATGAAGGCCATAATAGACGACATCACCAAACAGCTCCATAGTCACATACACAGCAAAGGAGAGATGTTGTTTACACCTAGTGATGTCAGTGGTATTGAGTGACATCACAGCACAGTGCTAAGGCTCCTGGGCCTGGACACAGCAGCGGCTGCAATATCTCAACGGAGAATACGTTTATATATATGTGTGTGTGTGCGCGTATATATATATATATATATATATATATATATATATATATATATATATCTCCGCCGAAATCACTTTTAAACCCATTTCCACCTTTTTTTCCCTTCTCTTCCTCTTACTTTTTTTTCACGTTTTTTTACGTTTTTCTCCTTTTCGCCTCTTTTCTGGGCGTATTATTCTTCTTTTTCTTCTTTTTTTTCGTCTAATGCATACCCCATCAGTGCAGCAATGCTTATTCAATACCGCCAGCAGATGGAGACACTGGGGGATAATTTTCTAAGGATTTATACTGATTTTTCCTGTCTGAATTTGTCGCACAGAAAGTTGCAGGCCAAATATGTGTGACATTTCTGCGACTTTAGCTTCTAGAGCATTTTTACAACATTATACATAGGTGCTGAATACATAAAAAGCGACTGTTCAGCGACAGACAAGTCGCATCGGCTGAAAGTAGGCCAGAATGTCAGTCCATGTTGGAGCAGGTTTAGATACAGTCTAAAGTATAGATCTCAAAGTCTGTGCACAGAATTTAGCAAGGGCCTCGCACCTTCTGATGCATCAGGTAGGTGCACAATAGCATAGCCTAACCCTCTGTACTTTGGTCTATATTGATGCGGGACATAGACAGCCAGCTGATGACCAATCCATTAGTGCAATGGATGGCTGGAAGCATTTGTCTTTGCCTTTGCAATACCACAGAAGCAATGCATGGTCAATGTACAGCAATGACACACCTGTGTGAACAGCCAGGAGACCCCCCCCCCCCCCCCCATGTTATGTTACATAGTTACATAGTTAGTACGGTCGAAAAAAGACATATGTCCATCAAGTTCAACCAGGGAATTAAGGGGTAGGGGTGTGGCGCGATATTGGGGAAGGGATGAGATTTTATATTTCTTCATAAGCATTAATCTTATTTTGTCAATTAGGAACATTCAGCACCCACCCGCTATCAAGGCAGCTGCCTATCATGTCATGCCCTACCTGCACAGGTGTGCTGGCTACTCAAATGATCCAATTAAGGAGGCCATTTAGTCAGCAGCAGCAGAAGTCCTGTGCCTGGACGCTCCAACAGCGGCCAGACACAAGCAGAAGCAGCAGAAGCAGCAGCAGCAGCACCACCTTTTGTTTTTTGGCTGCAGCAGCAAGGCCCACAGGGCTGGCTAGCTGGCTAGCCAGCAAGCAGGTAGCAATGAAAGTAGGAATCTTTCTTTTTAACCCTGTAAGGGGGTGGTGCACTGTACCCGAAGATACTGCCATATCGGGTCAATGCATAGGGCGACGGAAGCAAGCTTCGAAATCGGCCCCCGTTCTCAAAAATCCATTTAATATATGGTCCCCAGATAGGGGACGTATCAGATATTAAACTGATAAGAACAGATACTACACTTGATCTTAGCCAAAAGGCCGAGAAGCGATAACCGTGAAAGGGGCGGGCCCAACAAGGTCCCCTTCATGGGCACTATCACTGCTTGCTGTCAGGGAGGCTGCCAGACAATTTTCCATGCACACTCTGGGCTGGGGGGCAGTCAACCACAGTACACACAGCAGAACCTAAACCCATACCATTATTGCTAAGCAGCAAGACAGGGGCCCATTGCACTCCCACGGGGCCTTTTTAAATGCAATCCATAACCCGTATTTGCCAGGAACCCTTCTTACTCCTCCTACTTGCATGTGACACTGGGCTTAGGATCTGCATAGGAAACACACACACAAGCACACACCTACCTTTGTTGCCTGCAGATGCCTCCTTGGCTGTCCCCAAACGGTATCAAACCAACACCCACGGGAAGCTGTAAGCATAGAGGACATGCCTGCACCCCATTGGACTTACCTGTGTGGGTTAAATCCGGGTTATTTGACAACCTATGGCGGTGATGGTTCTGCTCAGGCAGAGCAGTGCTGATGCTCCTCATAAAGCTGTCGCTGCTGTGAAGGTTCTAGGTGACATCACAAATCCCTATGGTTACATACACAACAAAGCTGGGTTGTTGTTGTTTACACTCTGCAAGGCCTGTGGAAGTGAGTGACATCATAGCACTGTAGTTCTGAGGGTTCTAGATGGATGCAACAATCTCCTGTTGCTTCTATGAAGGCCATAATAGACGACATCACCAAACAGCTCCATAGTCACATACACAGCAAAGGAGAGATGTTGTTTACACCTAGTGATGTCAGTGGTATTGAGTGACATCACAGCACAGTGCTAAGGCTCCTGGGCCTGGACACAGCAGCGGCTGCAATATCTCAACGGAGAATACGTTTATATATATGTGTGTGTGTGCGCGTATATATATATATATATATATATATATATATATATATATATATTTCTCCGCCGAAATCACTTTTAAACCCATTTCCACCTTTTTTTCCCTTCTCTTCCTCTTACTTTTTTTTCACGTTTTTTTACGTTTTTCTCCTTTTCGCCTCTTTTCTGGGCGTATTATTCTTCTTTTTCTTCTTTTTTTTCGTCTAATGCATACCCCATCAGTGCAGCAATGCTTATTCAATACCGCCAGCAGATGGAGACACTGGGGGATAATTTTCTAAGGATTTATACTGATTTTTCCTGTCTGAATTTGTCGCACAGAAAGTTGCAGGCCAAATATGTGTGACATTTCTGCGACTTTAGCTTCTAGAGCATTTTTACAACATTATACATAGGTGCTGAATACATAAAAAGCGACTGTTCAGCGACAGACAAGTCGCATCGGCTGAAAGTAGGCCAGAATGTCAGTCCATGTTGGAGCAGGTTTAGATACAGTCTAAAGTATAGATCTCAAAGTCTGTGCACAGAATTTAGCAAGGGCCTCGCACCTTCTGATGCATCAGGTAGGTGCACAATAGCATAGCCTAACCCTCTGTACTTTGGTCTATATTGATGCGGGACATAGACAGCCAGCTGATGACCAATCCATTAGTGCAATGGATGGCTGGAAGCATTTGTCTTTGCCTTTGCAATACCACAGAAGCAATGCATGGTCAATGTACAGCAATGACACACCTGTGTGAACAGCCAGGAGACCCCCCCCCCCCCCCCCCATGTTATGTTACATAGTTACATAGTTAGTACGGTCGAAAAAAGACATATGTCCATCAAGTTCAACCAGGGAATTAAGGGGTAGGGGTGTGGCGCGATATTGGGGAAGGGATGAGATTTTATATTTCTTCATAAGCATTAATCTTATTTTGTCAATTAGGAACATTCAGCACCCACCCGCTATCAAGGCAGCTGCCTATCATGTCATGCCCTACCTGCACAGGTGTGCTGGCTACTCAAATGATCCAATTAAGGAGGCCATTTAGTCAGCAGCAGCAGAAGTCCTGTGCCTGGACGCTCCAACAGCGGCCAGACACAAGCAGAAGCAGCAGAAGCAGCAGCAGCAGCACCACCTTTTGTTTTTTGGCTGCAGCAGCAAGGCCCACAGGGCTGGCTAGCTGGCTAGCCAGCAAGCAGGTAGCAATGAAAGTAGGAATCTTTCTTTTTAACCCTGTAAGGGGGTGGTGCACTGTACCCGAAGATACTGCCATATCGGGTCAATGCATAGGGCGACGGAAGCAAGCTTCGAAATCGGCCCCCGTTCTCAAAAATCCATTTAATATATGGTCCCCAGATAGGGGACGTATCAGATATTAAACTGATAAGAACAGATACTACACTTGATCTTAGCCAAAAGGCCGAGAAGCGATAACCGTGAAAGGGGCGGGCCCAACAAGGTCCCCTTCATGGGCACTATCACTGCTTGCTGTCAGGGAGGCTGCCAGACAATTTTCCATGCACACTCTGGGCTGGGGGGCAGTCAACCACCAGTACACACAGCAGAACCTAAACCCATACCATTATTGCTAAGCAGCAAGACAGGGGCCCATTGCACTCCCACGGGGCCTTTTTAAATGCAATCCATAACCCGGATTTGCCAGGAACCCTTCTTACTCCTCCTACTTGCATGTGACACTGGGCTTAGGATCTGCATAGGAAACACACACACAAGCACACACCTACCTTTGTTGCCTGCAGATGCCTCCTTGGCTGTCCCCAAACGGTATCAAACCAACACCCACGGGAAGCTGTAAGCATAGAGGACATGCCTGCACCCCATTGGACTTACCTGTGTGGGTTAAATCCGGGTTATTTGACAACCTATGGCGGTGATGGTTCTGCTCAGGCAGAGCAGTGCTGATGCTCCTCATAAAGCTGTCGCTGCTGTGAAGGTTCTAGGTGACATCACAAATCCCTATGGTTACATACACAACAAAGCTGGGTTGTTGTTGTTTACACTCTGCAAGGCCTGTGGAAGTGAGTGACATCATAGCACTGTAGTTCTGAGGGTTCTAGATGGATGCAACAATCTCCTGTTGCTTCTATGAAGGCCATAATAGACGACATCACCAAACAGCTCCATAGTCACATACACAGCAAAGGAGAGATGTTGTTTACACCTAGTGATGTCAGTGGTATTGAGTGACATCACAGCACAGTGCTAAGGCTCCTGGGCCTGGACACAGCAGCGGCTGCAATATCTCAACGGAGAATACGTTTATATATATGTGTGTGTGTGCGCGTATATATATATATATATATATATATATATATATATATATTTCTCCGCCGAAATCACTTTTAAACCCATTTCCACCTTTTTTTCCCTTCTCTTCCTCTTACTTTTTTTTCACGTTTTTTTACGTTTTTCTCCTTTTCGCCTCTTTTCTGGGCGTATTATTCTTCTTTTTCTTCTTTTTTTTCGTCTAATGCATACCCCATCAGTGCAGCAATGCTTATTCAATACCGCCAGCAGATGGAGACACTGGGGGATAATTTTCTAAGGATTTATACTGATTTTTCCTGTCTGAATTTGTCGCACAGAAAGTTGCAGGCCAAATATGTGTGACATTTCTGCGACTTTAGCTTCTAGAGCATTTTTACAACATTATACATAGGTGCTGAATACATAAAAAGCGACTGTTCAGCGACAGACAAGTCGCATCGGCTGAAAGTAGGCCAGAATGTCAGTCCATGTTGGAGCAGGTTTAGATACAGTCTAAAGTATAGATCTCAAAGTCTGTGCACAGAATTTAGCAAGGGCCTCGCACCTTCTGATGCATCAGGTAGGTGCACAATAGCATAGCCTAACCCTCTGTACTTTGGTCTATATTGATGCGGGACATAGACAGCCAGCTGATGACCAATCCATTAGTGCAATGGATGGCTGGAAGCATTTGTCTTTGCCTTTGCAATACCACAGAAGCAATGCATGGTCAATGTACAGCAATGACACACCTGTGTGAACAGCCAGGAGACCCCCCCCCCCATGTTATGTTACATAGTTACATAGTTAGTACGGTCGAAAAAAGACATATGTCCATCAAGTTCAACCAGGGAATTAAGGGGTAGGGGTGTGGCGCGATATTGGGGAAGGGATGAGATTTTATATTTCTTCATAAGCATTAATCTTATTTTGTCAATTAGGAACATTCAGCACCCACCCGCTATCAAGGCAGCTGCCTATCATGTCATGCCCTACCTGCACAGGTGTGCTGGCTACTCAAATGATCCAATTAAGGAGGCCATTTAGTCAGCAGCAGCAGAAGTCCTGTGCCTGGACGCTCCAACAGCGGCCAGACACAAGCAGAAGCAGCAGAAGCAGCAGCAGCAGCACCACCTTTTGTTTTTTGGCTGCAGCAGCAAGGCCCACAGGGCTGGCTAGCTGGCTAGCCAGCAAGCAGGTAGCAATGAAAGTAGGAATCTTTCTTTTTAACCCTGTAAGGGGGTGGTGCACTGTACCCGAAGATACTGCCATATCGGGTCAATGCATAGGGCGACGGAAGCAAGCTTCGAAATCGGCCCCCGTTCTCAAAAATCCATTTAATATATGGTCCCCAGATAGGGGACGTATCAGATATTAAACTGATAAGAACAGATACTACACTTGATCTTAGCCAAAAGGCCGAGAAGCGATAACCGTGAAAGGGGCGGGCCCAACAAGGTCCCCTTCATGGGCACTATCACTGCTTGCTGTCAGGGAGGCTGCCAGACAATTTTCCATGCACACTCTGGGCTGGGGGGCAGTCAACCACCAGTACACACAGCAGAACCTAAACCCATACCATTATTGCTAAGCAGCAAGACAGGGGCCCATTGCACTCCCACGGGGCCTTTTTAAATGCAATCCATAACCCGGATTTGCCAGGAACCCTTCTTACTCCTCCTACTTGCATGTGACACTGGGCTTAGGATCTGCATAGGAAACACACACACAAGCACACACCTACCTTTGTTGCCTGCAGATGCCTCCTTGGCTGTCCCCAAACGGTATCAAACCAACACCCACGGGAAGCTGTAAGCATAGAGGACATGCCTGCACCCCATTGGACTTACCTGTGTGGGTTAAATCCGGGTTATTTGACAACCTATGGCGGTGATGGTTCTGCTCAGGCAGAGCAGTGCTGATGCTCCTCATAAAGCTGTCGCTGCTGTGAAGGTTCTAGGTGACATCACAAATCCCTATGGTTACATACACAACAAAGCTGGGTTGTTGTTGTTTACACTCTGCAAGGCCTGTGGAAGTGAGTGACATCATAGCACTGTAGTTCTGAGGGTTCTAGATGGATGCAACAATCTCCTGTTGCTTCTATGAAGGCCATAATAGACGACATCACCAAACAGCTCCATAGTCACATACACAGCAAAGGAGAGATGTTGTTTACACCTAGTGATGTCAGTGGTATTGAGTGACATCACAGCACAGTGCTAAGGCTCCTGGGCCTGGACACAGCAGCGGCTGCAATATCTCAACGGAGAATACGTTTATATATATGTGTGTGTGTGCGCGTATATATATATATATATATATATATATATATATATATATATATATTTCTCCGCCGAAATCACTTTTAAACCCATTTCCACCTTTTTTTCCCTTCTCTTCCTCTTACTTTTTTTTCACGTTTTTTTACGTTTTTCTCCTTTTCGCCTCTTTTCTGGGCGTATTATTCTTCTTTTTCTTCTTTTTTTTCGTCTAATGCATACCCCATCAGTGCAGCAATGCTTATTCAATACCGCCAGCAGATGGAGACACTGGGGGATAATTTTCTAAGGATTTATACTGATTTTTCCTGTCTGAATTTGTCGCACAGAAAGTTGCAGGCCAAATATGTGTGACATTTCTGCGACTTTAGCTTCTAGAGCATTTTTACAACATTATACATAGGTGCTGAATACATAAAAAGCGACTGTTCAGCGACAGACAAGTCGCATCGGCTGAAAGTAGGCCAGAATGTCAGTCCATGTTGGAGCAGGTTTAGATACAGTCTAAAGTATAGATCTCAAAGTCTGTGCACAGAATTTAGCAAGGGCCTCGCACCTTCTGATGCATCAGGTAGGTGCACAATAGCATAGCCTAACCCTCTGTACTTTGGTCTATATTGATGCGGGACATAGACAGCCAGCTGATGACCAATCCATTAGTGCAATGGATGGCTGGAAGCATTTGTCTTTGCCTTTGCAATACCACAGAAGCAATGCATGGTCAATGTACAGCAATGACACACCTGTGTGAACAGCCAGGAGACCCCCCCCCCATGTTATGTTACATAGTTACATAGTTAGTACGGTCGAAAAAAGACATATGTCCATCAAGTTCAACCAGGGAATTAAGGGGTAGGGGTGTGGCGCGATATTGGGGAAGGGATGAGATTTTATATTTCTTCATAAGCATTAATCTTATTTTGTCAATTAGGAACATTCAGCACCCACCCGCTATCAAGGCAGCTGCCTATCATGTCATGCCCTACCTGCACAGGTGTGCTGGCTACTCAAATGATCCAATTAAGGAGGCCATTTAGTCAGCAGCAGCAGAAGTCCTGTGCCTGGACGCTCCAACAGCGGCCAGACACAAGCAGAAGCAGCAGAAGCAGCAGCAGCAGCACCACCTTTTGTTTTTTGGCTGCAGCAGCAAGGCCCACAGGGCTGGCTAGCTGGCTAGCCAGCAAGCAGGTAGCAATGAAAGTAGGAATCTTTCTTTTTAACCCTGTAAGGGGGTGGTGCACTGTACCCGAAGATACTGCCATATCGGGTCAATGCATAGGGCGACGGAAGCAAGCTTCGAAATCGGCCCCCGTTCTCAAAAATCCATTTAATATATGGTCCCCAGATAGGGGACGTATCAGATATTAAACTGATAAGAACAGATACTACACTTGATCTTAGCCAAAAGGCCGAGAAGCGATAACCGTGAAAGGGGCGGGCCCAACAAGGTCCCCTTCATGGGCACTATCACTGCTTGCTGTCAGGGAGGCTGCCAGACAATTTTCCATGCACACTCTGGGCTGGGGGGCAGTCAACCACCAGTACACACAGCAGAACCTAAACCCATACCATTATTGCTAAGCAGCAAGACAGGGGCCCATTGCACTCCCACGGGGCCTTTTTAAATGCAATCCATAACCCGTATTTGCCAGGAACCCTTCTTACTCCTCCTACTTGCATGTGACACTGGGCTTAGGATCTGCATAGGAAACACACACACAAGCACACACCTACCTTTGTTGCCTGCAGATGCCTCCTTGGCTGTCCCCAAACGGTATCAAACCAACACCCACGGGAAGCTGTAAGCATAGAGGACATGCCTGCACCCCATTGGACTTACCTGTGTGGGTTAAATCCGGGTTATTTGACAACCTATGGCGGTGATGGTTCTGCTCAGGCAGAGCAGTGCTGATGCTCCTCATAAAGCTGTCGCTGCTGTGAAGGTTCTAGGTGACATCACAAATCCCTATGGTTACATACACAACAAAGCTGGGTTGTTGTTGTTTACACTCTGCAAGGCCTGTGGAAGTGAGTGACATCATAGCACTGTAGTTCTGAGGGTTCTAGATGGATGCAACAATCTCCTGTTGCTTCTATGAAGGCCATAATAGACGACATCACCAAACAGCTCCATAGTCACATACACAGCAAAGGAGAGATGTTGTTTACACCTAGTGATGTCAGTGGTATTGAGTGACATCACAGCACAGTGCTAAGGCTCCTGGGCCTGGACACAGCAGCGGCTGCAATATCTCAACGGAGAATACGTTTATATATATGTGTGTGTGTGCGCGTATATATAAATATATATATATATATATATATATATATATATATTTCTCCGCCGAAATCACTTTTAAACCCATTTCCACCTTTTTTTCCCTTCTCTTCCTCTTACTTTTTTTTCACGTTTTTTTACGTTTTTCTCCTTTTCGCCTCTTTTCTGGGCGTATTATTCTTCTTTTTCTTCTTTTTTTTCGTCTAATGCATACCCCATCAGTGCAGCAATGCTTATTCAATACCGCCAGCAGATGGAGACACTGGGGGATAATTTTCTAAGGATTTATACTGATTTTTCCTGTCTGAATTTGTCGCACAGAAAGTTGCAGGCCAAATATGTGTGACATTTCTGCGACTTTAGCTTCTAGAGCATTTTTACAACATTATACATAGGTGCTGAATACATAAAAAGCGACTGTTCAGCGACAGACAAGTCGCATCGGCTGAAAGTAGGCCAGAATGTCAGTCCATGTTGGAGCAGGTTTAGATACAGTCTAAAGTATAGATCTCAAAGTCTGTGCACAGAATTTAGCAAGGGCCTCGCACCTTCTGATGCATCAGGTAGGTGCACAATAGCATAGCCTAACCCTCTGTACTTTGGTCTATATTGATGCGGGACATAGACAGCCAGCTGATGACCAATCCATTAGTGCAATGGATGGCTGGAAGCATTTGTCTTTGCCTTTGCAATACCACAGAAGCAATGCATGGTCAATGTACAGCAATGACACACCTGTGTGAACAGCCAGGAGACCCCCCCCCCCCCCCCCCATGTTATGTTACATAGTTACATAGTTAGTACGGTCGAAAAAAGACATATGTCCATCAAGTTCAACCAGGGAATTAAGGGGTAGGGGTGTGGCGCGATATTGGGGAAGGGATGAGATTTTATATTTCTTCATAAGCATTAATCTTATTTTGTCAATTAGGAACATTCAGCACCCACCCGCTATCAAGGCAGCTGCCTATCATGTCATGCCCTACCTGCACAGGTGTGCTGGCTACTCAAATGATCCAATTAAGGAGGCCATTTAGTCAGCAGCAGCAGAAGTCCTGTGCCTGGACGCTCCAACAGCGGCCAGACACAAGCAGAAGCAGCAGAAGCAGCAGCAGCAGCACCACCTTTTGTTTTTTGGCTGCAGCAGCAAGGCCCACAGGGCTGGCTAGCTGGCTAGCCAGCAAGCAGGTAGCAATGAAAGTAGGAATCTTTCTTTTTAACCCTGTAAGGGGGTGGTGCACTGTACCCGAAGATACTGCCATATCGGGTCAATGCATAGGGCGACGGAAGCAAGCTTCGAAATCGGCCCCCGTTCTCAAAAATCCATTTAATATATGGTCCCCAGATAGGGGACGTATCAGATATTAAACTGATAAGAACAGATACTACACTTGATCTTAGCCAAAAGGCCGAGAAGCGATAACCGTGAAAGGGGCGGGCCCAACAAGGTCCCCTTCATGGGCACTATCACTGCTTGCTGTCAGGGAGGCTGCCAGACAATTTTCCATGCACACTCTGGGCTGGGGGGCAGTCAACCACCAGTACACACAGCAGAACCTAAACCCATACCATTATTGCTAAGCAGCAAGACAGGGGCCCATTGCACTCCCACGGGGCCTTATTAAATGCAATCCATAACGCGGATTTGCCAGGAACCCTTCTTACTCCTCCTACTTGCATGTGACACTGGGCTTAGGATCTGCATAGGAAACACACACACAAGCACACACCTACCTTTGTTGCCTGCAGATGCCTCCTTGGCTGTCCCCAAACGGTATCAAACCAACACCCACGGGAAGCTGTAAGCATAGAGGACATGCCTGCACCCCATTGGACTTACCTGTGTGGGTTAAATCCGGGTTATTTGACAACCTATGGCGGTGATGGTTCTGCTCAGGCAGAGCAGTGCTGATGCTCCTCATAAAGCTGTCGCTGCTGTGAAGGTTCTAGGTGACATCACAAATCCCTATGGTTACATACACAACAAAGCTGGGTTGTTGTTGTTTACACTCTGCAAGGCCTGTGGAAGTGAGTGACATCATAGCACTGTAGTTCTGAGGGTTCTAGATGGATGCAACAATCTCCTGTTGCTTCTATGAAGGCCATAATAGACGACATCACCAAACAGCTCCATAGTCACATACACAGCAAAGGAGAGATGTTGTTTACACCTAGTGATGTCAGTGGTATTGAGTGACATCACAGCACAGTGCTAAGGCTCCTGGGCCTGGACACAGCAGCGGCTGCAATATCTCAACGGAGAATACGTTTATATATATGTGTGTGTGTGCGCGTATATATATATATATATATATATATATATATTTCTCCGCCGAAATCACTTTTAAACCCATTTCCACCTTTTTTTCCCTTCTCTTCCTCTTACTTTTTTTTCAAGTTTTTTTACGTTTTTCTCCTTTTCGCCTCTTTTCTGGGCGTATTATTCTTCTTTTTCTTCTTTTTTTTCGTCTAATGCATACCCCATCAGTGCAGCAATGCTTATTCAATACCGCCAGCAGATGGAGACACTGGGGGATAATTTTCTAAGGATTTATACTGATTTTTCCTGTCTGAATTTGTCGCACAGAAAGTTGCAGGCCAAATATGTGTGACATTTCTGCGACTTTAGCTTCTAGAGCATTTTTACAACATTATACATAGGTGCTGAATACATAAAAAGCGACTGTTCAGCGACAGACAAGTCGCATCGGCTGAAAGTAGGCCAGAATGTCAGTCCATGTTGGAGCAGGTTTAGATACAGTCTAAAGTATAGATCTCAAAGTCTGTGCACAGAATTTAGCAAGGGCCTCGCACCTTCTGATGCATCAGGTAGGTGCACAATAGCATAGCCTAACCCTCTGTACTTTGGTCTATATTGATGCGGGACATAGACAGCCAGCTGATGACCAATCCATTAGTGCAATGGATGGCTGGAAGCATTTGTCTTTGCCTTTGCAATACCACAGAAGCAATGCATGGTCAATGTACAGCAATGACACACCTGTGTGAACAGCCAGGAGACCCCCCCCCCCCCCCCCCCCATGTTATGTTACATAGTTACATAGTTAGTACGGTCGAAAAAAGACATATGTCCATCAAGTTCAACCAGGGAATTAAGGGGTAGGGGTGTGGCGCGATATTGGGGAAGGGATGAGATTTTATATTTCTTCATAAGCATTAATCTTATTTTGTCAATTAGGAACATTCAGCACCCACCCGCTATCAAGGCAGCTGCCTATCATGTCATGCCCTACCTGCACAGGTGTGCTGGCTACTCAAATGATCCAATTAAGGAGGCCATTTAGTCAGCAGCAGCAGAAGTCCTGTGCCTGGACGCTCCAACAGCGGCCAGACACAAGCAGAAGCAGCAGAAGCAGCAGCAGCAGCACCACCTTTTGTTTTTTGGCTGCAGCAGCAAGGCCCACAGGGCTGGCTAGCTGGCTAGCCAGCAAGCAGGTAGCAATGAAAGTAGGAATCTTTCTTTTTAACCCTGTAAGGGGGTGGTGCACTGTACCCGAAGATACTGCCATATCGGGTCAATGCATAGGGCGACGGAAGCAAGCTTCGAAATCGGCCCCCGTTCTCAAAAATCCATTTAATATATGGTCCCCAGATAGGGGACGTATCAGATATTAAACTGATAAGAACAGATACTACACTTGATCTTAGCCAAAAGGCCGAGAAGCGATAACCGTGAAAGGGGCGGGCCCAACAAGGTCCCCTTCATGGGCACTATCACTGCTTGCTGTCAGGGAGGCTGCCAGACAATTTTCCATGCACACTCTGGGCTGGGGGGCAGTCAACCACCAGTACACACAGCAGAACCTAAACCCATACCATTATTGCTAAGCAGCAAGACAGGGGCCCATTGCACTCCCACGGGGCCTTTTTAAATGCAATCCATAACCCGTATTTGCCAGGAACCCTTCTTACTCCTCCTACTTGCATGTGACACTGGGCTTAGGATCTGCATAGGAAACACACACACAAGCACACACCTACCTTTGTTGCCTGCAGATGCCTCCTTGGCTGTCCCCAAACGGTATCAAACCAACACCCACGGGAAGCTGTAAGCATAGAGGACATGCCTGCACCCCATTGGACTTACCTGTGTGGGTTAAATCCGGGTTATTTGACAACCTATGGCGGTGATGGTTCTGCTCAGGCAGAGCAGTGCTGATGCTCCTCATAAAGCTGTCGCTGCTGTGAAGGTTCTAGGTGACATCACAAATCCCTATGGTTACATACACAACAAAGCTGGGTTGTTGTTGTTTACACTCTGCAAGGCCTGTGGAAGTGAGTGACATCATAGCACTGTAGTTCTGAGGGTTCTAGATGGATGCAACAATCTCCTGTTGCTTCTATGAAGGCCATAATAGACGACATCACCAAACAGCTCCATAGTCACATACACAGCAAAGGAGAGATGTTGTTTACACCTAGTGATGTCAGTGGTATTGAGTGACATCACAGCACAGTGCTAAGGCTCCTGGGCCTGGACACAGCAGCGGCTGCAATATCTCAACGGAGAATACGTTTATATATATGTGTGTGTGTGCGCGTATATACATATATATATATATATATATATATATATATATATATATATATTTCTCCGCCGAAATCACTTTTAAACCCATTTCCACCTTTTTTTCCCTTCTCTTCCTCTTACTTTTTTTTCACGTTTTTTTACGTTTTTCTCCTTTTCGCCTCTTTTCTGGGCGTATTATTCTTCTTTTTCTTCTTTTTTTTCGTCTAATGCATACCCCATCAGTGCAGCAATGCTTATTCAATACCGCCAGCAGATGGAGACACTGGGGGATAATTTTCTAAGGATTTATACTGATTTTTCCTGTCTGAATTTGTCGCACAGAAAGTTGCAGGCCAAATATGTGTGACATTTCTGCGACTTTAGCTTCTAGAGCATTTTTACAACATTATACATAGGTGCTGAATACATAAAAAGCGACTGTTCAGCGACAGACAAGTCGCATCGGCTGAAAGTAGGCCAGAATGTCAGTCCATGTTGGAGCAGGTTTAGATACAGTCTAAAGTATAGATCTCAAAGTCTGTGCACAGAATTTAGCAAGGGCCTCGCACCTTCTGATGCATCAGGTAGGTGCACAATAGCATAGCCTAACCCTCTGTACTTTGGTCTATATTGATGCGGGACATAGACAGCCAGCTGATGACCAATCCATTAGTGCAATGGATGGCTGGAAGCATTTGTCTTTGCCTTTGCAATACCACAGAAGCAATGCATGGTCAATGTACAGCAATGACACACCTGTGTGAACAGCCAGGAGACCCCCCCCCCCCCCCCCCATGTTATGTTACATAGTTACATAGTTAGTACGGTCGAAAAAAGACATATGTCCATCAAGTTCAACCAGGGAATTAAGGGGTAGGGGTGTGGCGCGATATTGGGGAAGGGATGAGATTTTATATTTCTTCATAAGCATTAATCTTATTTTGTCAATTAGGAACATTCAGCACCCACCCGCTATCAAGGCAGCTGCCTATCATGTCATGCCCTACCTGCACAGGTGTGCTGGCTACTCAAATGATCCAATTAAGGAGGCCATTTAGTCAGCAGCAGCAGAAGTCCTGTGCCTGGACGCTCCAACAGCGGCCAGACACAAGCAGAAGCAGCAGAAGCAGCAGCAGCAGCACCACCTTTTGTTTTTTGGCTGCAGCAGCAAGGCCCACAGGGCTGGCTAGCTGGCTAGCCAGCAAGCAGGTAGCAATGAAAGTAGGAATCTTTCTTTTTAACCCTGTAAGGGGGTGGTGCACTGTACCCGAAGATACTGCCATATCGGGTCAATGCATAGGGCGACGGAAGCAAGCTTCGAAATCGGCCCCCGTTCTCAAAAATCCATTTAATATATGGTCCCCAGATAGGGGACGTATCAGATATTAAACTGATAAGAACAGATACTACACTTGATCTTAGCCAAAAGGCCGAGAAGCGATAACCGTGAAAGGGGCGGGCCCAACAAGGTCCCCTTCATGGGCACTATCACTGCTTGCTGTCAGGGAGGCTGCCAGACAATTTTCCATGCACACTCTGGGCTGGGGGGCAGTCAACCACCAGTACACACAGCAGAACCTAAACCCATACCATTATTGCTAAGCAGCAAGACAGGGGCCCATTGCACTCCCACGGGGCCTTTTTAAATGCAATCCATAACCCGGATTTGCCAGGAACCCTTCTTACTCCTCCTACTTGCATGTGACACTGGGCTTAGGATCTGCATAGGAAACACACACACAAGCACACACCTACCTTTGTTGCCTGCAGATGCCTCCTTGGCTGTCCCCAAACGGTATCAAACCAACACCCACGGGAAGCTGTAAGCATAGAGGACATGCCTGCACCCCATTGGACTTACCTGTGTGGGTTAAATCCGGGTTATTTGACAACCTATGGCGGTGATGGTTCTGCTCAGGCAGAGCAGTGCTGATGCTCCTCATAAAGCTGTCGCTGCTGTGAAGGTTCTAGGTGACATCACAAATCCCTATGGTTACATACACAACAAAGCTGGGTTGTTGTTGTTTACACTCTGCAAGGCCTGTGGAAGTGAGTGACATCATAGCACTGTAGTTCTGAGGGTTCTAGATGGATGCAACAATCTCCTGTTGCTTCTATGAAGGCCATAATAGACGACATCACCAAACAGCTCCATAGTCACATACACAGCAAAGGAGAGATGTTGTTTACACCTAGTGATGTCAGTGGTATTGAGTGACATCACAGCACAGTGCTAAGGCTCCTGGGCCTGGACACAGCAGCGGCTGCAATATCTCAACGGAGAATACGTTTATATATATGTGTGTGTGTGCGCGTATATACATATATATATATATATATATATATATATATATATATATATATATTTCTCCGCCGAAATCACTTTTAAACCCATTTCCACCTTTTTTTCCCTTCTCTTCCTCTTACTTTTTTTTCACGTTTTTTTACGTTTTTCTCCTTTTCGCCTCTTTTCTGGGCGTATTATTCTTCTTTTTCTTCTTTTTTTTCGTCTAATGCATACCCCATCAGTGCAGCAATGCTTATTCAATACCGCCAGCAGATGGAGACACTGGGGGATAATTTTCTAAGGATTTATACTGATTTTTCCTGTCTGAATTTGTCGCACAGAAAGTTGCAGGCCAAATATGTGTGACATTTCTGCGACTTTAGCTTCTAGAGCATTTTTACAACATTATACATAGGTGCTGAATACATAAAAAGCGACTGTTCAGCGACAGACAAGTCGCATCGGCTGAAAGTAGGCCAGAATGTCAGTCCATGTTGGAGCAGGTTTAGATACAGTCTAAAGTATAGATCTCAAAGTCTGTGCACAGAATTTAGCAAGGGCCTCGCACCTTCTGATGCATCAGGTAGGTGCACAATAGCATAGCCTAACCCTCTGTACTTTGGTCTATATTGATGCGGGACATAGACAGCCAGCTGATGACCAATCCATTAGTGCAATGGATGGCTGGAAGCATTTGTCTTTGCCTTTGCAATACCACAGAAGCAATGCATGGTCAATGTACAGCAATGACACACCTGTGTGAACAGCCAGGAGACCCCCCCCCCCCCCCCCCATGTTATGTTACATAGTTACATAGTTAGTACGGTCGAAAAAAGACATATGTCCATCAAGTTCAACCAGGGAATTAAGGGGTAGGGGTGTGGCGCGATATTGGGGAAGGGATGAGATTTTATATTTCTTCATAAGCATTAATCTTATTTTGTCAATTAGGAACATTCAGCACCCACCCGCTATCAAGGCAGCTGCCTATCATGTCATGCCCTACCTGCACAGGTGTGCTGGCTACTCAAATGATCCAATTAAGGAGGCCATTTAGTCAGCAGCAGCAGAAGTCCTGTGCCTGGACGCTCCAACAGCGGCCAGACACAAGCAGAAGCAGCAGAAGCAGCAGCAGCAGCACCACCTTTTGTTTTTTGGCTGCAGCAGCAAGGCCCACAGGGCTGGCTAGCTGGCTAGCCAGCAAGCAGGTAGCAATGAAAGTAGGAATCTTTCTTTTTAACCCTGTAAGGGGGTGGTGCACTGTACCCGAAGATACTGCCATATCGGGTCAATGCATAGGGCGACGGAAGCAAGCTTCGAAATCGGCCCCCGTTCTCAAAAATCCATTTAATATATGGTCCCCAGATAGGGGACGTATCAGATATTAAACTGATAAGAACAGATACTACACTTGATCTTAGCCAAAAGGCCGAGAAGCGATAACCGTGAAAGGGGCGGGCCCAACAAGGTCCCCTTCATGGGCACTATCACTGCTTGCTGTCAGGGAGGCTGCCAGACAATTTTCCATGCACACTCTGGGCTGGGGGGCAGTCAACCACCAGTACACACAGCAGAACCTAAACCCATACCATTATTGCTAAGCAGCAAGACAGGGGCCCATTGCACTCCCACGGGGCCTTTTTAAATGCAATCCATAACCCGGATTTGCCAGGAACCCTTCTTACTCCTCCTACTTGCATGTGACACTGGGCTTAGGATCTGCATAGGAAACACACACACAAGCACACACCTACCTTTGTTGCCTGCAGATGCCTCCTTGGCTGTCCCCAAACGGTATCAAACCAACACCCACGGGAAGCTGTAAGCATAGAGGACATGCCTGCACCCCATTGGACTTACCTGTGTGGGTTAAATCCGGGTTATTTGACAACCTATGGCGGTGATGGTTCTGCTCAGGCAGAGCAGTGCTGATGCTCCTCATAAAGCTGTCGCTGCTGTGAAGGTTCTAGGTGACATCACAAATCCCTATGGTTACATACACAACAAAGCTGGGTTGTTGTTGTTTACACTCTGCAAGGCCTGTGGAAGTGAGTGACATCATAGCACTGTAGTTCTGAGGGTTCTAGATGGATGCAACAATCTCCTGTTGCTTCTATGAAGGCCATAATAGACGACATCACCAAACAGCTCCATAGTCACATACACAGCAAAGGAGAGATGTTGTTTACACCTAGTGATGTCAGTGGTATTGAGTGACATCACAGCACAGTGCTAAGGCTCCTGGGCCTGGACACAGCAGCGGCTGCAATATCTCAACGGAGAATACGTTTATATATATGTGTGTGTGTGCGCGTATATATATATATATATATATATATATATATATATATATATATATATTTCTCCGCCGAAATCACTTTTAAACCCATTTCCACCTTTTTTTCCCTTCTCTTCCTCTTACTTTTTTTTCACGTTTTTTTACGTTTTTCTCCTTTTCGCCTCTTTTCTGGGCGTATTATTCTTCTTTTTCTTCTTTTTTTTCGTCTAATGCATACCCCATCAGTGCAGCAATGCTTATTCAATACCGCCAGCAGATGGAGACACTGGGGGATAATTTTCTAAGGATTTATACTGATTTTTCCTGTCTGAATTTGTCGCACAGAAAGTTGCAGGCCAAATATGTGTGACATTTCTGCGACTTTAGCTTCTAGAGCATTTTTACAACATTATACATAGGTGCTGAATACATAAAAAGCGACTGTTCAGCGACAGACAAGTCGCATCGGCTGAAAGTAGGCCAGAATGTCAGTCCATGTTGGAGCAGGTTTAGATACAGTCTAAAGTATAGATCTCAAAGTCTGTGCACAGAATTTAGCAAGGGCCTCGCACCTTCTGATGCATCAGGTAGGTGCACAATAGCATAGCCTAACCCTCTGTACTTTGGTCTATATTGATGCGGGACATAGACAGCCAGCTGATGACCAATCCATTAGTGCAATGGATGGCTGGAAGCATTTGTCTTTGCCTTTGCAATACCACAGAAGCAATGCATGGTCAATGTACAGCAATGACACACCTGTGTGAACAGCCAGGAGACCCCCCCCCCCCCCCCCATGTTATGTTACATAGTTACATAGTTAGTACGGTCGAAAAAAGACATATGTCCATCAAGTTCAACCAGGGAATTAAGGGGTAGGGGTGTGGCGCGATATTGGGGAAGGGATGAGATTTTATATTTCTTCATAAGCATTAATCTTATTTTGTCAATTAGGAACATTCAGCACCCACCCGCTATCAAGGCAGCTGCCTATCATGTCATGCCCTACCTGCACAGGTGTGCTGGCTACTCAAATGATCCAATTAAGGAGGCCATTTAGTCAGCAGCAGCAGAAGTCCTGTGCCTGGACGCTCCAACAGCGGCCAGACACAAGCAGAAGCAGCAGAAGCAGCAGCAGCAGCACCACCTTTTGTTTTTTGGCTGCAGCAGCAAGGCCCACAGGGCTGGCTAGCTGGCTAGCCAGCAAGCAGGTAGCAATGAAAGTAGGAATCTTTCTTTTTAACCCTGTAAGGGGGTGGTGCACTGTACCCGAAGATACTGCCATATCGGGTCAATGCATAGGGCGACGGAAGCAAGCTTCGAAATCGGCCCCCGTTCTCAAAAATCCATTTAATATATGGTCCCCAGATAGGGGACGTATCAGATATTAAACTGATAAGAACAGATACTACACTTGATCTTAGCCAAAAGGCCGAGAAGCGATAACCGTGAAAGGGGCGGGCCCAACAAGGTCCCCTTCATGGGCACTATCACTGCTTGCTGTCAGGGAGGCTGCCAGACAATTTTCCATGCACACTCTGGGCTGGGGGGCAGTCAACCACCAGTACACACAGCAGAACCTAAACTCATACCATTATTGCTAAGCAGCAAGACAGGGGCCCATTGCACTCCCACGGGGCCTTTTTAAATGCAATCCATAACCCGTATTTGCCAGGAACCCTTCTTACTCCTCCTACTTGCATGTGACACTGGGCTTAGGATCTGCATAGGAAACACACACACAAGCACACACCTACCTTTGTTGCCTGCAGATGCCTCCTTGGCTGTCCCCAAACGGTATCAAACCAACACCCACGGGAAGCTGTAAGCATAGAGGACATGCCTGCACCCCATTGGACTTACCTGTGTGGGTTAAATCCGGGTTATTTGACAACCTATGGCGGTGATGGTTCTGCTCAGGCAGAGCAGTGCTGATGCTCCTCATAAAGCTGTCGCTGCTGTGAAGGTTCTAGGTGACATCACAAATCCCTATGGTTACATACACAACAAAGCTGGGTTGTTGTTGTTTACACTCTGCAAGGCCTGTGGAAGTGAGTGACATCATAGCACTGTAGTTCTGAGGGTTCTAGATGGATGCAACAATCTCCTGTTGCTTCTATGAAGGCCATAATAGACGACATCACCAAACAGCTCCATAGTCACATACACAGCAAAGGAGAGATGTTGTTTACACCTAGTGATGTCAGTGGTATTGAGTGACATCACAGCACAGTGCTAAGGCTCCTGGGCCTGGACACAGCAGCGGCTGCAATATCTCAACGGAGAATACGTTTATATATATGTGTGTGTGTGCGCGTATATACATATATATATATATATATATATATATATATATATATATATATATATATATATATTCTCCGCCGAAATCACTTTTAAACCCATTTCCACCTTTTTTTCCCTTCTCTTCCTCTTACTTTTTTTTCACGTTTTTTTACGTTTTTCTCCTTTTCGCCTCTTTTCTGGGCGTATTATTCTTCTTTTTCTTCTTTTTTTTCGTCTAATGCATACCCCATCAGTGCAGCAATGCTTATTCAATACCGCCAGCAGATGGAGACACTGGGGGATAATTTTCTAAGGATTTATACTGATTTTTCCTGTCTGAATTTGTCGCACAGAAAGTTGCAGGCCAAATATGTGTGACATTTCTGCGACTTTAGCTTCTAGAGCATTTTTACAACATTATACATAGGTGCTGAATACATAAAAAGCGACTGTTCAGCGACAGACAAGTCGCATCGGCTGAAAGTAGGCCAGAATGTCAGTCCATGTTGGAGCAGGTTTAGATACAGTCTAAAGTATAGATCTCAAAGTCTGTGCACAGAATTTAGCAAGGGCCTCGCACCTTCTGATGCATCAGGTAGGTGCACAATAGCATAGCCTAACCCTCTGTACTTTGGTCTATATTGATGCGGGACATAGACAGCCAGCTGATGACCAATCCATTAGTGCAATGGATGGCTGGAAGCATTTGTCTTTGCCTTTGCAATACCACAGAAGCAATGCATGGTCAATGTACAGCAATGACACACCTGTGTGAACAGCCAGGAGACCCCCCCCCCCCCCCCATGTTATGTTACATAGTTACATAGTTAGTACGGTCGAAAAAAGACATATGTCCATCAAGTTCAACCAGGGAATTAAGGGGTAGGGGTGTGGCGCGATATTGGGGAAGGGATGAGATTTTATATTTCTTCATAAGCATTAATCTTATTTTGTCAATTAGGAACATTCAGCACCCACCCGCTATCAAGGCAGCTGCCTATCATGTCATGCCCTACCTGCACAGGTGTGCTGGCTACTCAAATGATCCAATTAAGGAGGCCATTTAGTCAGCAGCAGCAGAAGTCCTGTGCCTGGACGCTCCAACAGCGGCCAGACACAAGCAGAAGCAGCAGAAGCAGCAGCAGCAGCACCACCTTTTGTTTTTTGGCTGCAGCAGCAAGGCCCACAGGGCTGGCTAGCTGGCTAGCCAGCAAGCAGGTAGCAATGAAAGTAGGAATCTTTCTTTTTAACCCTGTAAGGGGGTGGTGCACTGTACCCGAAGATACTGCCATATCGGGTCAATGCATAGGGCGACGGAAGCAAGCTTCGAAATCGGCCCCCGTTCTCAAAAATCCATTTAATATATGGTCCCCAGATAGGGGACGTATCAGATATTAAACTGATAAGAACAGATACTACACTTGATCTTAGCCAAAAGGCCGAGAAGCGATAACCGTGAAAGGGGCGGGCCCAACAAGGTCCCCTTCATGGGCACTATCACTGCTTGCTGTCAGGGAGGCTGCCAGACAATTTTCCATGCACACTCTGGGCTGGGGGGCAGTCAACCACCAGTACACACAGCAGAACCTAAACCCATACCATTATTGCTAAGCAGCAAGACAGGGGCCCATTGCACTCCCACGGGGCCTTTTTAAATGCAATCCATAACCCGGATTTGCCAGGAACCCTTCTTACTCCTCCTACTTGCATGTGACACTGGGCTTAGGATCTGCATAGGAAACACACACACAAGCACACACCTACCTTTGTTGCCTGCAGATGCCTCCTTGGCTGTCCCCAAACGGTATCAAACCAACACCCACGGGAAGCTGTAAGCATAGAGGACATGCCTGCACCCCATTGGACTTACCTGTGTGGGTTAAATCCGGGTTATTTGACAACCTATGGCGGTGATGGTTCTGCTCAGGCAGAGCAGTGCTGATGCTCCTCATAAAGCTGTCGCTGCTGTGAAGGTTCTAGGTGACATCACAAATCCCTATGGTTACATACACAACAAAGCTGGGTTGTTGTTGTTTACACTCTGCAAGGCCTGTGGAAGTGAGTGACATCATAGCACTGTAGTTCTGAGGGTTCTAGATGGATGCAACAATCTCCTGTTGCTTCTATGAAGGCCATAATAGACGACATCACCAAACAGCTCCATAGTCACATACACAGCAAAGGAGAGATGTTGTTTACACCTAGTGATGTCAGTGGTATTGAGTGACATCACAGCACAGTGCTAAGGCTCCTGGGCCTGGACACAGCAGCGGCTGCAATATCTCAACGGAGAATACGTTTATATATATGTGTGTGTGTGCGCGTATATATATATATATATATATATATATATATATATATATATATTTCTCCGCCAAAATCACTTTTAAACCCATTTCCACCTTTTTTTCCCTTCTCTTCCTCTTACTTTTTTTTCACGTTTTTTTACGTTTTTCTCCTTTTCGCCTCTTTTCTGGGCGTATTATTCTTCTTTTTCTTCTTTTTTTTCGTCTAATGCATACCCCATCAGTGCAGCAATGCTTATTCAATACCGCCAGCAGATGGAGACACTGGGGGATAATTTTCTAAGGATTTATACTGATTTTTCCTGTCTGAATTTGTCGCACAGAAAGTTGCAGGCCAAATATGTGTGACATTTCTGCGACTTTAGCTTCTAGAGCATTTTTACAACATTATACATAGGTGCTGAATACATAAAAAGCGACTGTTCAGCGACAGACAAGTCGCATCGGCTGAAAGTAGGCCAGAATGTCAGTCCATGTTGGAGCAGGTTTAGATACAGTCTAAAGTATAGATCTCAAAGTCTGTGCACAGAATTTAGCAAGGGCCTCGCACCTTCTGATGCATCAGGTAGGTGCACAATAGCATAGCCTAACCCTCTGTACTTTGGTCTATATTGATGCGGGACATAGACAGCCAGCTGATGACCAATCCATTAGTGCAATGGATGGCTGGAAGCATTTGTCTTTGCCTTTGCAATACCACAGAAGCAATGCATGGTCAATGTACAGCAATGACACACCTGTGTGAACAGCCAGGAGACCCCCCCCCCCCCATGTTATGTTACATAGTTACATAGTTAGTACGGTCGAAAAAAGACATATGTCCATCAAGTTCAACCAGGGAATTAAGGGGTAGGGGTGTGGCGCGATATTGGGGAAGGGATGAGATTTTATATTTCTTCATAAGCATTAATCTTATTTTGTCAATTAGGAACATTCAGCACCCACCCGCTATCAAGGCAGCTGCCTATCATGTCATGCCCTACCTGCACAGGTGTGCTGGCTACTCAAATGATCCAATTAAGGAGGCCATTTAGTCAGCAGCAGCAGAAGTCCTGTGCCTGGACGCTCCAACAGCGGCCAGACACAAGCAGAAGCAGCAGAAGCAGCAGCAGCAGCACCACCTTTTGTTTTTTGGCTGCAGCAGCAAGGCCCACAGGGCTGGCTAGCTGGCTAGCCAGCAAGCAGGTAGCAATGAAAGTAGGAATCTTTCTTTTTAACCCTGTAAGGGGGTGGTGCACTGTACCCGAAGATACTGCCATATCGGGTCAATGCATAGGGCGACGGAAGCAAGCTTCGAAATCGGCCCCCGTTCTCAAAAATCCATTTAATATATGGTCCCCAGATAGGGGACGTATCAGATATTAAACTGATAAGAACAGATACTACACTTGATCTTAGCCAAAAGGCCGAGAAGCGATAACCGTGAAAGGGGCGGGCCCAACAAGGTCCCCTTCATGGGCACTATCACTGCTTGCTGTCAGGGAGGCTGCCAGACAATTTTCCATGCACACTCTGGGCTGGGGGGCAGTCAACCACCAGTACACACAGCAGAACCTAAACCCATACCATTATTGCTAAGCAGCAAGACAGGGGCCCATTGCACTCCCACGGGGCCTTTTTAAATGCAATCCATAACCCGGATTTGCCAGGAACCCTTCTTACTCCTCCTACTTGCATGTGACACTGGGCTTAGGATCTGCATAGGAAACACACACACAAGCACACACCTACCTTTGTTGCCTGCAGATGCCTCCTTGGCTGTCCCCAAACGGTATCAAACCAACACCCACGGGAAGCTGTAAGCATAGAGGACATGCCTGCACCCCATTGGACTTACCTGTGTGGGTTAAATCCGGGTTATTTGACAACCTATGGCGGTGATGGTTCTGCTCAGGCAGAGCAGTGCTGATGCTCCTCATAAAGCTGTCGCTGCTGTGAAGGTTCTAGGTGACATCACAAATCCCTATGGTTACATACACAACAAAGCTGGGTTGTTGTTGTTTACACTCTGCAAGGCCTGTGGAAGTGAGTGACATCATAGCACTGTAGTTCTGAGGGTTCTAGATGGATGCAACAATCTCCTGTTGCTTCTATGAAGGCCATAATAGACGACATCACCAAACAGCTCCATAGTCACATACACAGCAAAGGAGAGATGTTGTTTACACCTAGTGATGTCAGTGGTATTGAGTGACATCACAGCACAGTGCTAAGGCTCCTGGGCCTGGACACAGCAGCGGCTGCAATATCTCAACGGAGAATACGTTTATATATATGTGTGTGTGTGCGCGTATATATATATATATATATATATATATATATATATATATATATTTCTCCGCCGAAATCACTTTTAAACCCATTTCCACCTTTTTTTCCCTTCTCTTCCTCTTACTTTTTTTTCACGTTTTTTTACGTTTTTCTCCTTTTCGCCTCTTTTCTGGGCGTATTATTCTTCTTTTTCTTCTTTTTTTTCGTCTAATGCATACCCCATCAGTGCAGCAATGCTTATTCAATACCGCCAGCAGATGGAGACACTGGGGGATAATTTTCTAAGGATTTATACTGATTTTTCCTGTCTGAATTTGTCGCACAGAAAGTTGCAGGCCAAATATGTGTGACATTTCTGCGACTTTAGCTTCTAGAGCATTTTTACAACATTATACATAGGTGCTGAATACATAAAAAGCGACTGTTCAGCGACAGACAAGTCGCATCGGCTGAAAGTAGGCCAGAATGTCAGTCCATGTTGGAGCAGGTTTAGATACAGTCTAAAGTATAGATCTCAAAGTCTGTGCACAGAATTTAGCAAGGGCCTCGCACCTTCTGATGCATCAGGTAGGTGCACAATAGCATAGCCTAACCCTCTGTACTTTGGTCTATATTGATGCGGGACATAGACAGCCAGCTGATGACCAATCCATTAGTGCAATGGATGGCTGGAAGCATTTGTCTTTGCCTTTGCAATACCACAGAAGCAATGCATGGTCAATGTACAGCAATGACACACCTGTGTGAACAGCCAGGAGACCCCCCCCCCCCCCCCCATGTTATGTTACATAGTTACATAGTTAGTACGGTCGAAAAAAGACATATGTCCATCAAGTTCAACCAGGGAATTAAGGGGTAGGGGTGTGGCGCGATATTGGGGAAGGGATGAGATTTTATATTTCTTCATAAGCATTAATCTTATTTTGTCAATTAGGAACATTCAGCACCCACCCGCTATCAAGGCAGCTGCCTATCATGTCATGCCCTACCTGCACAGGTGTGCTGGCTACTCAAATGATCCAATTAAGGAGGCCATTTAGTCAGCAGCAGCAGAAGTCCTGTGCCTGGACGCTCCAACAGCGGCCAGACACAAGCAGAAGCAGCAGAAGCAGCAGCAGCAGCACCACCTTTTGTTTTTTGGCTGCAGCAGCAAGGCCCACAGGGCTGGCTAGCTGGCTAGCCAGCAAGCAGGTAGCAATGAAAGTAGGAATCTTTCTTTTTAACCCTGTAAGGGGGTGGTGCACTGTACCCGATGATACTGCCATATCGGGTCAATGCATAGGGCGACGGAAGCAAGCTTCGAAATCGGCCCCCGTTCTCAAAAATCCATTTAATATATGGTCCCCAGATAGGGGACGTATCAGATATTAAACTGATAAGAACAGATACTACACTTGATCTTAGCCAAAAGGCCGAGAAGCGATAACCGTGAAAGGGGCGGGCCCAACAAGGTCCCCTTCATGGGCACTATCACTGCTTGCTGTCAGGGAGGCTGCCAGACAATTTTCCATGCACACTCTGGGCTGGGGGGCAGTCAACCACCAGTACACACAGCAGAACCTAAACCCATACCATTATTGCTAAGCAGCAAGACAGGGGCCCATTGCACTCCCACGGGGCCTTTTTAAATGCAATCCATAACCCGGATTTGCCAGGAACCCTTCTTACTCCTCCTACTTGCATGTGACACTGGGCTTAGGATCTGCATAGGAAACACACACACAAGCACACACCTACCTTTGTTGCCTGCAGATGCCTCCTTGGCTGTCCCCAAACGGTATCAAACCAACACCCACGGGAAGCTGTAAGCATAGAGGACATGCCTGCACCCCATTGGACTTACCTGTGTGGGTTAAATCCGGGTTATTTGACAACCTATGGCGGTGATGGTTCTGCTCAGGCAGAGCAGTGCTGATGCTCCTCATAAAGCTGTCGCTGCTGTGAAGGTTCTAGGTGACATCACAAATCCCTATGGTTACATACACAACAAAGCTGGGTTGTTGTTGTTTACACTCTGCAAGGCCTGTGGAAGTGAGTGACATCATAGCACTGTAGTTCTGAGGGTTCTAGATGGATGCAACAATCTCCTGTTGCTTCTATGAAGGCCATAATAGACGACATCACCAAACAGCTCCATAGTCACATACACAGCAAAGGAGAGATGTTGTTTACACCTAGTGATGTCAGTGGTATTGAGTGACATCACAGCACAGTGCTAAGGCTCCTGGGCCTGGACACAGCAGCGGCTGCAATATCTCAACGGAGAATATGTTTATATATATGTGTGTGTGTGCGCGTATATATATATATATATATATATATATATATATATATATATATATTTCTCCGCCGAAATCACTTTTAAACCCATTTCCACCTTTTTTTCCCTTCTCTTCCTCTTACTTTTTTTTCACGTTTTTTTACGTTTTTCTCCTTTTCGCCTCTTTTCTGGGCGTATTATTCTTCTTTTTCTTCTTTTTTTTCGTCTAATGCATACCCCATCAGTGCAGCAATGCTTATTCAATACCGCCAGCAGATGGAGACACTGGGGGATAATTTTCTAAGGATTTATACTGATTTTTCCTGTCTGAATTTGTCGCACAGAAAGTTGCAGGCCAAATATGTGTGACATTTCTGCGACTTTAGCTTCTAGAGCATTTTTACAACATTATACATAGGTGCTGAATACATAAAAAGCGACTGTTCAGCGACAGACAAGTCGCATCGGCTGAAAGTAGGCCAGAATGTCAGTCCATGTTGGAGCAGGTTTAGATACAGTCTAAAGTATAGATCTCAAAGTCTGTGCACAGAATTTAGCAAGGGCCTCGCACCTTCTGATGCATCAGGTAGGTGCACAATAGCATAGCCTAACCCTCTGTACTTTGGTCTATATTGATGCGGGACATAGACAGCCAGCTGATGACCAATCCATTAGTGCAATGGATGGCTGGAAGCATTTGTCTTTGCCTTTGCAATACCACAGAAGCAATGCATGGTCAATGTACAGCAATGACACACCTGTGTGAACAGCCAGGAGACCCCCCCCCCCCCCCCCATGTTATCGAAAAAAGACATATGTCCATCAAGTTCAACCAGGGAATTAAGGGGTAGGGGTGTGGCGCGATATTGGGGAAGGGATGAGATTTTATATTTCTTCATAAGCATTAATCTTATTTTGTCAATTAGGAACATTCAGCACCCACCGCTATCAAGGCAGCTGCCTATCATGTCATGCCCTACCTGCACAGGTGTGCTGGCTACTCAAATGATCCAATTAAGGAGGCCATTTAGTCAGCAGCAGCAGAAGTCCTGTGCCTGGACGCTCCAACAGCGGCCAGACACAAGCAGAAGCAGCAGAAGCAGCAGCAGCACCACCACCTTTTGTTTTTTGGCTGCAGCAGCAAGGCCCACAGGGCTGGCTAGCTGGCTAGCCAGCAAGCAGGTAGCAATGAAAGTAGGAATCTTTCTTTTTAACCCTGTAAGGGGGTGGTGCACTGTACCCGAAGATACTGCCATATCGGGTCAATGCATAGGGCGACGGAAGCAAGCTTCGAAATCGGCCCCCGTTCTCAAAAATCCATTTAATATATGGTCCCCAGATAGGGGACGTATCAGATATTAAACTGATAAGAACAGATACTACACTTGATCTTAGCCAAAAGGCCGAGAAGCGATAACCGTGAAAGGGGCGGGCCCAACAAGGTCCCCTTCATGGGCACTATCACTGCTTGCTGTCAGGGAGGCTGCCAGACAATTTTCCATGCACACTCTGGGCTGGGGGGCAGTCAACCACCAGTACACACAGCAGAACCTAAACCCATACCATTATTGCTAAGCAGCAAGACAGGGGCCCATTGCACTCCCACGGGGCCTTTTTAAATGCAATCCATAACCCGGATTTGCCAGGAACCCTTCTTACTCCTCCTACTTGCATGTGACACTGGGCTTAGGATCTGCATAGGAAACACACACACAAGCACACACCTACCTTTGTTGCCTGCAGATGCCTCCTTGGCTGTCCCCAAACGGTATCAAACCAACACCCACGGGAAGCTGTAAGCATAGAGGACATGCCTGCACCCCATTGGACTTACCTGTGTGGGTTAAATCCGGGTTATTTGACAACCTATGGCGGTGATGGTTCTGCTCAGGCAGAGCAGTGCTGATGCTCCTCATAAAGCTGTCGCTGCTGTGAAGGTTCTAGGTGACATCACAAATCCCTATGGTTACATACACAACAAAGCTGGGTTGTTGTTGTTTACACTCTGCAAGGCCTGTGGAAGTGAGTGACATCATAGCACTGTAGTTCTGAGGGTTCTAGATGGATGCAACAATCTCCTGTTGCTTCTATGAAGGCCATAATAGACGACATCACCAAACAGCTCCATAGTCACATACACAGCAAAGGAGAGATGTTGTTTACACCTAGTGATGTCAGTGGTATTGAGTGACATCACAGCACAGTGCTAAGGCTCCTGGGCCTGGACACAGCAGCGGCTGCAATATCTCAACGGAGAATACGTTTATATATATGTGTGTGTGTGCGCGTATATATATATATATATATATATATATATATATATATATATATTTCTCCGCCGAAATCACTTTTAAACCCATTTCCACCTTTTTTTCCCTTCTCTTCCTCTTACTTTTTTTTCACGTTTTTTTACGTTTTTCTCCTTTTCGCCTCTTTTCTGGGCGTATTATTCTTCTTTTTCTTCTTTTTTTTCGTCTAATGCATACCCCATCAGTGCAGCAATGCTTATTCAATACCGCCAGCAGATGGAGACACTGGGGGATAATTTTCTAAGGATTTATACAGATTTTTCCTGTCTGAATTTGTCGCACAGAAAGTTGCAGGCCAAATATGTGTGACATTTCTGCGACTTTAGCTTCTAGAGCATTTTTACAACATTATACATAGGTGCTGAATACATAAAAAGCGACTGTTCAGCGACAGACAAGTCGCATCGGCTGAAAGTAGGCCAGAATGTCAGTCCATGTTGGAGCAGGTTTAGATACAGTCTAAAGTATAGATCTCAAAGTCTGTGCACAGAATTTAGCAAGGGCCTCGCACCTTCTGATGCATCAGGTAGGTGCACAATAGCATAGCCTAACCCTCTGTACTTTGGTCTATATTGATGCGGGACATAGACAGCCAGCTGATGACCAATCCATTAGTGCAATGGATGGCTGGAAGCATTTGTCTTTGCCTTTGCAATACCACAGAAGCAATGCATGGTCAATGTACAGCAATGACACACCTGTGTGAACAGCCAGGAGACCCCCCCCCCCCCCCCATGTTATGTTACATAGTTACATAGTTAGTACGGTCGAAAAAAGACATATGTCCATCAAGTTCAACCAGGGAATTAAGGGGTAGGGGTGTGGCGCGATATTGGGGAAGGGATGAGATTTTATATTTCTTCATAAGCATTAATCTTATTTTGTCAATTAGGAACATTCAGCACCCACCCGCTATCAAGGCAGCTGCCTATCATGTCATGCCCTACCTGCACAGGTGTGCTGGCTACTCAAATGATCCAATTAAGGAGGCCATTTAGTCAGCAGCAGCAGAAGTCCTGTGCCTGGACGCTCCAACAGCGGCCAGACACAAGCAGAAGCAGCAGAAGCAGCAGCAGCAGCACCACCTTTTGTTTTTTGGCTGCAGCAGCAAGGCCCACAGGGCTGGCTAGCTGGCTAGCCAGCAAGCAGGTAGCAATGAAAGTAGGAATCTTTCTTTTTAACCCTGTAAGGGGGTGGTGCACTGTACCCGAAGATACTGCCATATCGGGTCAATGCATAGGGCGACGGAAGCAAGCTTCGAAATCGGCCCCCGTTCTCAAAAATCCATTTAATATATGGTCCCCAGATAGGGGACGTATCAGATATTAAACTGATAAGAACAGATACTACACTTGATCTTAGCCAAAAGGCCGAGAAGCGATAACCGTGAAAGGGGCGGGCCCAACAAGGTCCCCTTCATGGGCACTATCACTGCTTGCTGTCAGGGAGGCTGCCAGACAATTTTCCATGCACACTCTGGGCTGGGGGGCAGTCAACCACCAGTACACACAGCAGAACCTAAACCCATACCATTATTGCTAAGCAGCAAGACAGGGGCCCATTGCACTCCCACGGGGCCTTTTTAAATGCAATCCATAACCCGGATTTGCCAGGAACCCTTCTTACTCCTCCTACTTGCATGTGACACTGGGCTTAGGATCTGCATAGGAAACACACACACAAGCACACACCTACCTTTGTTGCCTGCAGATGCCTCCTTGGCTGTCCCCAAACGGTATCAAACCAACACCCACGGGAAGCTGTAAGCATAGAGGACATGCCTGCACCCCATTGGACTTACCTGTGTGGGTTAAATCCGGGTTATTTGACAACCTATGGCGGTGATGGTTCTGCTCAGGCAGAGCAGTGCTGATGCTCCTCATAAAGCTGTCGCTGCTGTGAAGGTTCTAGGTGACATCACAAATCCCTATGGTTACATACACAACAAAGCTGGGTTGTTGTTGTTTACACTCTGCAAGGCCTGTGGAAGTGAGTGACATCATAGCACTGTAGTTCTGAGGGTTCTAGATGGATGCAACAATCTCCTGTTGCTTCTATGAAGGCCATAATAGACGACATCACCAAACAGCTCCATAGTCACATACACAGCAAAGGAGAGATGTTGTTTACACCTAGTGATGTCAGTGGTATTGAGTGACATCACAGCACAGTGCTAAGGCTCCTGGGCCTGGACACAGCAGCGGCTGCAATATCTCAACGGAGAATACGTTTATATATATGTGTGTGTGTGCGCGTATATATATATATATATATATATATATATATATATATATATATATATATATTTCTCCGCCGAAATCACTTTTAAACCCATTTCCACCTTTTTTTCCCTTCTCTTCCTCTTACTTTTTTTTCACGTTTTTTTACGTTTTCTCCTTTTCGCCTCTTTTCTGGGCGTATTATTCTTCTTTTTCTTCTTTTTTTTCGTCTAATGCATACCCCATCAGTGCAGCAATGCTTATTCAATACCGCCAGCAGATGGAGACACTGGGGGATAATTTTCTAAGGATTTATACTGATTTTTCCTGTCTGAATTTGTCGCACAGAAAGTTGCAGGCCAAATATGTGTGACATTTCTGCGACTTTAGCTTCTAGAGCATTTTTACAACATTATACATAGGTGCTGAATACATAAAAAGCGACTGTTCAGCGACAGACAAGTCGCATCGGCTGAAAGTAGGCCAGAATGTCAGTCCATGTTGGAGCAGGTTTAGATACAGTCTAAAGTATAGATCTCAAAGTCTGTGCACAGAATTTAGCAAGGGCCTCGCACCTTCTGATGCATCAGGTAGGTGCACAATAGCATAGCCTAACCCTCTGTACTTTGGTCTATATTGATGCGGGACATAGACAGCCAGCTGATGACCAATCCATTAGTGCAATGGATGGCTGGAAGCATTTGTCTTTGCCTTTGCAATACCACAGAAGCAATGCATGGTCAATGTACAGCAATGACACACCTGTGTGAACAGCCAGGAGACCCCCCCCCCCCCCCCCCCCATGTTATGTTACATAGTTACATAGTTAGTACGGTCGAAAAAAGACATATGTCCATCAAGTTCAACCAGGGAATTAAGGGGTAGGGGTGTGGCGCGATATTGGGGAAGGGATGAGATTTTATATTTCTTCATAAGCATTAATCTTATTTTGTCAATTAGGAACATTCAGCACCCACCCGCTATCAAGGCAGCTGCCTATCATGTCATGCCCTACCTGCACAGGTGTGCTGGCTACTCAAATGATCCAATTAAGGAGGCCATTTAGTCAGCAGCAGCAGAAGTCCTGTGCCTGGACGCTCCAACAGCGGCCAGACACAAGCAGAAGCAGCAGAAGCAGCAGCAGCAGCACCACCTTTTGTTTTTTGGCTGCAGCAGCAAGGCCCACAGGGCTGGCTAGCTGGCTAGCCAGCAAGCAGGTAGCAATGAAAGTAGGAATCTTTCTTTTTAACCCTGTAAGGGGGTGGTGCACTGTACCCGAAGATACTGCCATATCGGGTCAATGCATAGGGCGACGGAAGCAAGCTTCGAAATCGGCCCCCGTTCTCAAAAATCCATTTAATATATGGTCCCCAGATAGGGGACGTATCAGATATTAAACTGATAAGAACAGATACTACACTTGATCTTAGCCAAAAGGCCGAGAAGCGATAACCGTGAAAGGGGCGGGCCCAACAAGGTCCCCTTCATGGGCACTATCACTGCTTGCTATCAGGGAGGCTGCCAGACAATTTTCCATGCACACTCTGGGCTGGGGGGCAGTCAACCACCAGTACACACAGCAGAACCTAAACCCATACCATTATTGCTAAGCAGCAAGACAGGGGCCCATTGCACTCCCACGGGGCCTTTTTAAATGCAATCCATAACCCGGATTTGCCAGGAACCCTTCTTACTCCTCCTACTTGCATGTGACACTGGGCTTAGGATCTGCATAGGAAACACACACACAAGCACACACCTACCTTTGTTGCCTGCAGATGCCTCCTTGGCTGTCCCCAAACGGTATCAAACCAACACCCACGGGAAGCTGTAAGCATAGAGGACATGCCTGCACCCCATTGGACTTACCTGTGTGGGTTAAATCCGGGTTATTTGACAACCTATGGCGGTGATGGTTCTGCTCAGGCAGAGCAGTGCTGATGCTCCTCATAAAGCTGTCGCTGCTGTGAAGGTTCTAGGTGACATCACAAATCCCTATGGTTACATACACAACAAAGCTGGGTTGTTGTTGTTTACACTCTGCAAGGCCTGTGGAAGTGAGTGACATCATAGCACTGTAGTTCTGAGGGTTCTAGATGGATGCAACAATCTCCTGTTGCTTCTATGAAGGCCATAATAGACGACATCACCAAACAGCTCCATAGTCACATACACAGCAAAGGAGAGATGTTGTTTACACCTAGTGATGTCAGTGGTATTGAGTGACATCACAGCACAGTGCTAAGGCTCCTGGGCCTGGACACAGCAGCGGCTGCAATATCTCAACGGAGAATACGTTTATATATATGTGTGTGTGTGCGCGTATATATATATATATATATATATATATATATATATATATATATCTCCGCCGAAATCACTTTTAAACCCATTTCCACCTTTTTTTCCCTTCTCTTCCTCTTACTTTTTTTTCACGTTTTTTTACGTTTTTCTCCTTTTCGCCTCTTTTCTGGGCGTATTATTCTTCTTTTTCTTCTTTTTTTTCGTCTAATGCATACCCCATCAGTGCAGCAATGCTTATTCAATACCGCCAGCAGATGGAGACACTGGGGGATAATTTTCTAAGGATTTATACTGATTTTTCCTGTCTGAATTTGTCGCACAGAAAGTTGCAGGCCAAATATGTGTGACATTTCTGCGACTTTAGCTTCTAGAGCATTTTTACAACATTATACATAGGTGCTGAATACATAAAAAGCGACTGTTCAGCGACAGACAAGTCGCATCGGCTGAAAGTAGGCCAGAATGTCAGTCCATGTTGGAGCAGGTTTAGATACAGTCTAAAGTATAGATCTCAAAGTCTGTGCACAGAATTTAGCAAGGGCCTCGCACCTTCTGATGCATCAGGTAGGTGCACAATAGCATAGCCTAACCCTCTGTACTTTGGTCTATATTGATGCGGGACATAGACAGCCAGCTGATGACCAATCCATTAGTGCAATGGATGGCTGGAAGCATTTGTCTTTGCCTTTGCAATACCACAGAAGCAATGCATGGTCAATGTACAGCAATGACACACCTGTGTGAACAGCCAGGAGACCCCCCCCCCCCCCCCATGTTATGTTACATAGTTACATAGTTAGTACGGTCGAAAAAAGACATATGTCCATCAAGTTCAACCAGGGAATTAAGGGGTAGGGGTGTGGCGCGATATTGGGGAAGGGATGAGATTTTATATTTCTTCATAAGCATTAATCTTATTTTGTCAATTAGGAACATTCAGCACCCACCCGCTATCAAGGCAGCTGCCTATCATGTCATGCCCTACCTGCACAGGTGTGCTGGCTACTCAAATGATCCAATTAAGGAGGCCATTTAGTCAGCAGCAGCAGAAGTCCTGTGCCTGGACGCTCCAACAGCGGCCAGACACAAGCAGAAGCAGCAGAAGCAGCAGCAGCAGCACCACCTTTTGTTTTTTGGCTGCAGCAGCAAGGCCCACAGGGCTGGCTAGCTGGCTAGCCAGCAAGCAGGTAGCAATGAAAGTAGGAATCTTTCTTTTTAACCCTGTAAGGGGGTGGTGCACTGTACCCGAAGATACTGCCATATCGGGTCAATGCATAGGGCGACGGAAGCAAGCTTCGAAATCGGCCCCCGTTCTCAAAAATCCATTTAATATATGGTCCCCAGATAGGGGACGTATCAGATATTAAACTGATAAGAACAGATACTACACTTGATCTTAGCCAAAAGGCCGAGAAGCGATAACCGTGAAAGGGGCGGGCCCAACAAGGTCCCCTTCATGGGCACTATCACTGCTTGCTGTCAGGGAGGCTGCCAGACAATTTTCCATGCACACTCTGGGCTGGGGGGCAGTCAACCACCAGTACACACAGCAGAACCTAAACCCATACCATTATTGCTAAGCAGCAAGACAGGGGCCCATTGCACTCCCACGGGGCCTTTTTAAATGCAATCCATAACCCGGATTTGCCAGGAACCCTTCTTACTCCTCCTACTTGCATGTGACACTGGGCTTAGGATCTGCATAGGAAACACACACACAAGCACACACCTACCTTTGTTGCCTGCAGATGCCTCCTTGGCTGTCCCCAAACGGTATCAAACCAACACCCACGGGAAGCTGTAAGCATAGAGGACATGCCTGCACCCCATTGGACTTACCTGTGTGGGTTAAATCCGGGTTATTTGACAACCTATGGCGGTGATGGTTTTGCTCAGGCAGAGCAGTGCTGATGCTCCTCATAAAGCTGTCGCTGCTGTGAAGGTTCTAGGTGACATCACAAATCCCTATGGTTACATACACAACAAAGCTGGGTTGTTGTTGTTTACACTCTGCAAGGCCTGTGGAAGTGAGTGACATCATAGCACTGTAGTTCTGAGGGCTCTAGATGGATGCAACAATCTCCTGTTGCTTCTATGAAGGCCATAATAGACGACATCACCAAACAGCTCCATAGTCACATACACAGCAAAGGAGAGATGTTGTTTACACCTAGTGATGTCAGTGGTATTGAGTGACATCACAGCACAGTGCTAAGGCTCCTGGGCCTGGACACAGCAGCGGCTGCAATATCTCAACGGAGAATACGTTTATATATATGTGTGTGTGTGCGCGTATATATATATATATATATATATATATATATATATATATATATATTTCTCCGCCGAAATCACTTTTAAACCCATTTCCACCTTTTTTTCCCTTCTCTTCCTCTTACTTTTTTTTCACGTTTTTTTACGTTTTTCTCCTTTTCGCCTCTTTTCTGGGCGTATTATTCTTCTTTTTCTTCTTTTTTTTCGTCTAATGCATACCCCATCAGTGCAGCAATGCTTATTCAATACCGCCAGCAGATGGAGACACTGGGGGATAATTTTCTAAGGATTTATACTGATTTTTCCTGTCTGAATTTGTCGCACAGAAAGTTGCAGGCCAAATATGTGTGACATTTCTGCGACTTTAGCTTCTAGAGCATTTTTACAACATTATACATAGGTGCTGAATACATAAAAAGCGACTGTTCAGCGACAGACAAGTCGCATCGGCTGAAAGTAGGCCAGAATGTCAGTCCATGTTGGAGCAGGTTTAGATACAGTCTAAAGTATAGATCTCAAAGTCTGTGCACAGAATTTAGCAAGGGCCTCGCACCTTCTGATGCATCAGGTAGGTGCACAATAGCATAGCCTAACCCTCTGTACTTTGGTCTATATTGATGCGGGACATAGACAGCCAGCTGATGACCAATCCATTAGTGCAATGGATGGCTGGAAGCATTTGTCTTTGCCTTTGCAATACCACAGAAGCAATGCATGGTCAATGTACAGCAATGACACACCTGTGTGAACAGCCAGGAGACCCCCCCCCCCCATGTTATGTTACATAGTTACATAGTTAGTACGGTCGAAAAAAGACATATGTCCATCAAGTTCAACCAGGGAATTAAGGGGTAGGGGTGTGGCGCGATATTGGGGAAGGGATGAGATTTTATATTTCGTCATAAGCATTAATCTTATTTTGTCAATTAGGAACATTCAGCACCCACCCGCTATCAAGGCAGCTGCCTATCATGTCATGCCCTACCTGCACAGGTGTGCTGGCTACTCAAATGATCCAATTAAGGAGGCCATTTAGTCAGCAGCAGCAGAAGTCCTGTGCCTGGACGCTCCAACAGCGGCCAGACACAAGCAGAAGCAGCAGAAGCAGCAGCAGCAGCACCACCTTTTGTTTTTTGGCTGCAGCAGCAAGGCCCACAGGGCTGGCTAGCTGGCTAGCCAGCAAGCAGGTAGCAATGAAAGTAGGAATCTTTCTTTTTAACCCTGTAAGGGGGTGGTGCACTGTACCCGAAGATACTGCCATATCGGGTCAATGCATAGGGCGACGGAAGCAAGCTTCGAAATCGGCCCCCGTTCTCAAAAATCCATTTAATATATGGTCCCCAGATAGGGGACGTATCAGATATTAAACTGATAAGAACAGATACTACACTTGATCTTAGCCAAAAGGCCGAGAAGCGATAACCGTGAAAGGGGCGGGCCCAACAAGGTCCCCTTCATGGGCACTATCACTGCTTGCTGTCAGGGAGGCTGCCAGACAATTTTCCATGCACACTCTGGGCTGGGGGGCAGTCAACCACCAGTACACACAGCAGAACCTAAACCCATACCATTATTGCTAAGCAGCAAGACAGGGGCCCATTGCACTCCCACGGGGCCTTTTTAAATGCAATCCATAACCCGGATTTGCCAGGAACCCTTCTTACTCCTCCTACTTGCATGTGACACTGGGCTTAGGATCTGCATAGGAAACACACACACAAGCACACACCTACCTTTGTTGCCTGCAGATGCCTCCTTGGCTGTCCCCAAACGGTATCAAACCAACACCCACGGGAAGCTGTAAGCATAGAGGACATGCCTGCACCCCATTGGACTTACCTGTGTGGGTTAAATCCGGGTTATTTGACAACCTATGGCGGTGATGGTTCTGCTCAGGCAGAGCAGTGCTGATGCTCCTCATAAAGCTGTCGCTGCTGTGAAGGTTCTAGGTGACATCACAAATCCCTATGGTTACATACACAACAAAGCTGGGTTGTTGTTGTTTACACTCTGCAAGGCCTGTGGAAGTGAGTGACATCATAGCACTGTAGTTCTGAGGGTTCTAGATGGATGCAACAATCTCCTGTTGCTTCTATGAAGGCCATAATAGACGACATCACCAAACAGCTCCATAGTCACATACACAGCAAAGGAGAGATGTTGTTTACACCTAGTGATGTCAGTGGTATTGAGTGACATCACAGCACAGTGCTAAGGCTCCTGGGCCTGGACACAGCAGCGGCTGCAATATCTCAACGGAGAATACGTTTATATATATGTGTGTGTGTGCGCGTATATATATATATATATATATATATATATATATATATATATATATATATATATTTCTCCGCCGAAATCACTTTTAAACCCATTTCCACCTTTTTTTCCCTTCTCTTCCTCTTACTTTTTTTTCACGTTTTTTTACGTTTTTCTCCTTTTCGCCTCTTTTCTGGGCGTATTATTCTTCTTTTTCTTCTTTTTTTTCGTCTAATGCATACCCCATCAGTGCAGCAATGCTTATTCAATACCGCCAGCAGATGGAGACACTGGGGGATAATTTTCTAAGGATTTATACTGATTTTTCCTGTCTGAATTTGTCGCACAGAAAGTTGCAGGCCAAATATGTGTGACATTTCTGCGACTTTAGCTTCTAGAGCATTTTTACAACATTATACATAGGTGCTGAATACATAAAAAGCGACTGTTCAGCGACAGACAAGTCGCATCGGCTGAAAGTAGGCCAGAATGTCAGTCCATGTTGGAGCAGGTTTAGATACAGTCTAAAGTATAGATCTCAAAGTCTGTGCACAGAATTTAGCAAGGGCCTCGCACCTTCTGATGCATCAGGTAGGTGCACAATAGCATAGCCTAACCCTCTGTACTTTGGTCTATATTGATGCGGGACATAGACAGCCAGCTGATGACCAATCCATTAGTGCAATGGATGGCTGGAAGCATTTGTCTTTGCCTTTGCAATACCACAGAAGCAATGCATGGTCAATGTACAGCAATGACACACCTGTGTGAACAGCCAGGAGACCCCCCCCCCCCCCCCCCATGTTATGTTACATAGTTACATAGTTAGTACGGTCGAAAAAAGACATATGTCCATCAAGTTCAACCAGGGAATTAAGGGGTAGGGGTGTGGCGCGATATTGGGGAAGGGATGAGATTTTATATTTCTTCATAAGCATTAATCTTATTTTGTCAATTAGGAACATTCAGCACCCACCCGCTATCAAGGCAGCTGCCTATCATGTCATGCCCTACCTGCACAGGTGTGCTGGCTACTCAAATGATCCAATTAAGGAGGCCATTTAGTCAGCAGCAGCAGAAGTCCTGTGCCTGGACGCTCCAACAGCGGCCAGACACAAGCAGAAGCAGCAGAAGCAGCAGCAGCAGCACCACCTTTTGTTTTTTGGCTGCAGCAGCAAGGCCCACAGGGCTGGCTAGCTGGCTAGCCAGCAAGCAGGTAGCAATGAAAGTAGGAATCTTTCTTTTTAACCCTGTAAGGGGGTGGTGCACTGTACCCGAAGATACTGCCATATCGGGTCAATGCATAGGGCGACGGAAGCAAGCTTCGAAATCGGCCCCCGTTCTCAAAAATCCATTTAATATATGGTCCCCAGATAGGGGACGTATCAGATATTAAACTGATAAGAACAGATACTACACTTGATCTTAGCCAAAAGGCCGAGAAGCGATAACCGTGAAAGGGGCGGGCCCAACAAGGTCCCCTTCATGGGCACTATCACTGCTTGCTGTCAGGGAGGCTGCCAGACAATTTTCCATGCACACTCTGGGCTGGGGGGCAGTCAACCACCAGTACACACAGCAGAACCTAAACCCATACCATTATTGCTAAGCAGCAAGACAGGGGCCCATTGCACTCCCACGGGGCCTTTTTAAATGCAATCCATAACCCGGATTTGCCAGGAACCCTTCTTACTCCTCCTACTTGCATGTGACACTGGGCTTAGGATCTGCATAGGAAACACACACACAAGCACACACCTACCTTTGTTGCCTGCAGATGCCTCCTTGGCTGTCCCCAAACGGTATCAAACCAACACCCACGGGAAGCTGTAAGCATAGAGGACATGCCTGCACCCCATTGGACTTACCTGTGTGGGTTAAATCCGGGTTATTTGACAACCTATGGCGGTGATGGTTCTGCTCAGGCAGAGCAGTGCTGATGCTCCTCATAAAGCTGTCGCTGCTGTGAAGGTTCTAGGTGACATCACAAATCCCTATGGTTACATACACAACAAAGCTGGGTTGTTGTTGTTTACACTCTGCAAGGCCTGTGGAAGTGAGTGACATCATAGCACTGTAGTTCTGAGGGTTCTAGATGGATGCAACAATCTCCTGTTGCTTCTATGAAGGCCATAATAGACGACATCACCAAACAGCTCCATAGTCACATACACAGCAAAGGAGAGATGTTGTTTACACCTAGTGATGTCAGTGGTATTGAGTGACATCACAGCACAGTGCTAAGGCTCCTGGGCCTGGACACAGCAGCGGCTGCAATATCTCAACGGAGAATACGTTTATATATATGTGTGTGTGTGCGCGTATATATATATATATATATATATATATATATATATATATATATATTTCTCCGCCGAAATCACTTTTAAACCCATTTCCACCTTTTTTTCCCTTCTCTTCCTCTTACTTTTTTTTCACGTTTTTTTACGTTTTTCTCCTTTTCGCCTCTTTTCTGGGCGTATTATTCTTCTTTTTCTTCTTTTTTTTCGTCTAATGCATACCCCATCAGTGCAGCAATGCTTATTCAATACCGCCAGCAGATGGAGACACTGGGGGATAATTTTCTAAGGATTTATACTGATTTTTCCTGTCTGAATTTGTCGCACAGAAAGTTGCAGGCCAAATATGTGTGACATTTCTGCGACTTTAGCTTCTAGAGCATTTTTACAACATTATACATAGGTGCTGAATACATAAAAAGCGACTGTTCAGCGACAGACAAGTCGCATCGGCTGAAAGTAGGCCAGAATGTCAGTCCATGTTGGAGCAGGTTTAGATACAGTCTAAAGTATAGATCTCAAAGTCTGTGCACAGAATTTAGCAAGGGCCTCGCACCTTCTGATGCATCAGGTAGGTGCACAATAGCATAGCCTAACCCTCTGTACTTTGGTCTATATTGATGCGGGACATAGACAGCCAGCTGATGACCAATCCATTAGTGCAATGGATGGCTGGAAGCATTTGTCTTTGCCTTTGCAATACCACAGAAGCAATGCATGGTCAATGTACAGCAATGACACACCTGTGTGAACAGCCAGGAGACCCCCCCCCCCCCCCCATGTTATGTTACATAGTTACATAGTTAGTACGGTCGAAAAAAGACATATGTCCATCAAGTTCAACCAGGGAATTAAGGGGTAGGGGTGTGGCACGATATTGGGGAAGGGATGAGATTTTATATTTCTTCATAAGCATTAATCTTATTTTGTCAATTAGGAACATTCAGCACCCACCCGCTATCAAGGCAGCTGCCTATCATGTCATGCCCTACCTGCACAGGTGTGCTGGCTACTCAAATGATCCAATTAAGGAGGCCATTTAGTCAGCAGCAGCAGAAGTCCTGTGCCTGGACGCTCCAACAGCGGCCAGACACAAGCAGAAGCAGCAGAAGCAGCAGCAGCAGCACCACCTTTTGTTTTTTGGCTGCAGCAGCAAGGCCCACAGGGCTGGCTAGCTGGCTAGCCAGCAAGCAGGTAGCAATGAAAGTAGGAATCTTTCTTTTTAACCCTGTAAGGGGGTGGTGCACTGTACCCGAAGATACTGCCATATCGGGTCAATGCATAGGGCGACGGAAGCAAGCTTCGAAATCGGCCCCCGTTCTCAAAAATCCATTTAATATATGGTCCCCAGATAGGGGACGTATCAGATATTAAACTGATAAGAACAGATACTACACTTGATCTTAGCCAAAAGGCCGAGAAGCGATAACCGTGAAAGGGGCGGGCCCAACAAGGTCCCCTTCATGGGCACTATCACTGCTTGCTGTCAGGGAGGCTGCCAGACAATTTTCCATGCACACTCTGGGCTGGGGGGCAGTCAACCACCAGTACACACAGCAGAACCTAAACCCATACCATTATTGCTAAGCAGCAAGACAGGGGCCCATTGCACTCCCACGGGGCCTTTTTAAATGCAATCCATAACCCGGATTTGCCAGGAACCCTTCTTACTCCTCCTACTTGCATGTGACACTGGGCTTAGGATCTGCATAGGAAACACACACACAAGCACACACCTACCTTTGTTGCCTGCAGATGCCTCCTTGGCTGTCCCCAAACGGTATCAAACCAACACCCACGGGAAGCTGTAAGCATAGAGGACATGCCTGCACCCCATTGGACTTACCTGTGTGGGTTAAATCCGGGTTATTTGACAACCTATGGCGGTGATGGTTCTGCTCAGGCAGAGCAGTGCTGATGCTCCTCATAAAGCTGTCGCTGCTGTGAAGGTTCTAGGTGACATCACAAATCCCTATGGTTACATACACAACAAAGCTGGGTTGTTGTTGTTTACACTCTGCAAGGCCTGTGGAAGTGAGTGACATCATAGCACTGTAGTTCTGAGGGTTCTAGATGGATGCAACAATCTCCTGTTGCTTCTATGAAGGCCATAATAGACGACATCACCAAACAGCTCCATAGTCACATACACAGCAAAGGAGAGATGTTGTTTACACCTAGTGATGTCAGTGGTATTGAGTGACATCACAGCACAGTGCTAAGGCTCCTGGGCCTGGACACAGCAGCGGCTGCAATATCTCAACGGAGAATACGTTTATATATATGTGTGTGTGTGCGCGTATATATATATATATATATATATATATATATATATATATATTTCTCCGCCGAAATCACTTTTAAACCCATTTCCACCTTTTTTTCCCTTCTCTTCCTCTTACTTTTTTTTCACGTTTTTTTACGTTTTTCTCCTTTTCGCCTCTTTTCTGGGCGTATTATTCTTCTTTTTCTTCTTTTTTTTCGTCTAATGCATACCCCATCAGTGCAGCAATGCTTATTCAATACCGCCAGCAGATGGAGACACTGGGGGATAATTTTCTAAGGATTTATACTGATTTTTCCTGTCTGAATTTGTCGCACAGAAAGTTGCAGGCCAAATATGTGTGACATTTCTGCGACTTTAGCTTCTAGAGCATTTTTACAACATTATACATAGGTGCTGAATACATAAAAAGCGACTGTTCAGCGACAGACAAGTCGCATCGGCTGAAAGTAGGCCAGAATGTCAGTCCATGTTGGAGCAGGTTTAGATACAGTCTAAAGTATAGATCTCAAAGTCTGTGCACAGAATTTAGCAAGGGCCTCGCACCTTCTGATGCATCAGGTAGGTGCACAATAGCATAGCCTAACCCTCTGTACTTTGGTCTATATTGATGCGGGACATAGACAGCCAGCTGATGACCAATCCATTAGTGCAATGGATGGCTGGAAGCATTTGTCTTTGCCTTTGCAATACCACAGAAGCAATGCATGGTCAATGTACAGCAATGACACACCTGTGTGAACAGCCAGGAGACCCCCCCCCCCCCCCCCCCCCATGTTATGTTACATAGTTACATAGTTAGTACGGTCGAAAAAAGACATATGTCCATCAAGTTCAACCAGGGAATTAAGGGGTAGGGGTGTGGCGCGATATTGGGGAAGGGATGAGATTTTATATTTCTTCATAAGCATTAATCTTATTTTGTCAATTAGGAACATTCAGCACCCACCCGCTATCAAGGCAGCTGCCTATCATGTCATGCCCTACCTGCACAGGTGTGCTGGCTACTCAAATGATCCAATTAAGGAGGCCATTTAGTCAGCAGCAGCAGAAGTCCTGTGCCTGGACGCTCCAACAGCGGCCAGACACAAGCAGAAGCAGCAGAAGCAGCAGCAGCAGCACCACCTTTTGTTTTTTGGCTGCAGCAGCAAGGCCCACAGGGCTGGCTAGCTGGCTAGCCAGCAAGCAGGTAGCAATGAAAGTAGGAATCTTTCTTTTTAACCCTGTAAGGGGGTGGTGCACTGTACCCGAAGATACTGCCATATCGGGTCAATGCATAGGGCGACGGAAGCAAGCTTCGAAATCGGCCCCCGTTCTCAAAAATCCATTTAATATATGGTCCCCAGATAGGGGACGTATCAGATATTAAACTGATAAGAACAGATACTACACTTGATCTTAGCCAAAAGGCCGAGAAGCGATAACCGTGAAAGGGGCGGGCCCAACAAGGTCCCCTTCATGGGCACTATCACTGCTTGCTGTCAGGGAGGCTGCCAGACAATTTTCCATGCACACTCTGGGCTGGGGGGCAGTCAACCACCAGTACACACAGCAGAACCTAAACCCATACCATTATTGCTAAGCAGCAAGACAGGGGCCCATTGCACTCCCACGGGGCCTTTTTAAATGCAATCCATAACCCGGATTTGCCAGGAACCCTTCTTACTCCTCCTACTTGCATGTGACACTGGGCTTAGGATCTGCATAGGAAACACACACACAAGCACACACCTACCTTTGTTGCCTGCAGATGCCTCCTTGGCTGTCCCCAAACGGTATCAAACCAACACCCACGGGAAGCTGTAAGCATAGAGGACATGCCTGCACCCCATTGGACTTACCTGTGTGGGTTAAATCCGGGTTATTTGACAACCTATGGCGGTGATGGTTCTGCTCAGGCAGAGCAGTGCTGATGCTCCTCATAAAGCTGTCGCTGCTGTGAAGGTTCTAGGTGACATCACAAATCCCTATGGTTACATACACAACAAAGCTGGGTTGTTGTTGTTTACACTCTGCAAGGCCTGTGGAAGTGAGTGACATCATAGCACTGTAGTTCTGAGGGTTCTAGATGGATGCAACAATCTCCTGTTGCTTCTATGAAGGCCATAATAGACGACATCACCAAACAGCTCCATAGTCACATACACAGCAAAGGAGAGATGTTGTTTACACCTAGTGATGTCAGTGGTATTGAGTGACATCACAGCACAGTGCTAAGGCTCCTGGGCCTGGACACAGCAGCGGCTGCAATATCTCAACGGAGAATACGTTTATATATATGTGTGTGTGTGCGCGTATATATATATATATATATATATATATATATATATATATATATTCTCCGCCGAAATCACTTTTAAACCCATTTCCACCTTTTTTTCCCTTCTCTTCCTCTTACTTTTTTTTCACGTTTTTTTACGTTTTTCTCCTTTTCGCCTCTTTTCTGGGCGTATTATTCTTCTTTTTCTTCTTTTTTTTCGTCTAATGCATACCCCATCAGTGCAGCAATGCTTATTCAATACCGCCAGCAGATGGAGACACTGGGGGATAATTTTCTAAGGATTTATACTGATTTTTCCTGTCTGAATTTGTCGCACAGAAAGTTGCAGGCCAAATATGTGTGACATTTCTGCGACTTTAGCTTCTAGAGCATTTTTACAACATTATACATAGGTGCTGAATACATAAAAAGCGACTGTTCAGCGACAGACAAGTCGCATCGGCTGAAAGTAGGCCAGAATGTCAGTCCATGTTGGAGCAGGTTTAGATACAGTCTAAAGTATAGATCTCAAAGTCTGTGCACAGAATTTAGCAAGGGCCTCGCACCTTCTGATGCATCAGGTAGGTGCACAATAGCATAGCCTAACCCTCTGTACTTTGGTCTATATTGATGCGGGACATAGACAGCCAGCTGATGACCAATCCATTAGTGCAATGGATGGCTGGAAGCATTTGTCTTTGCCTTTGCAATACCACAGAAGCAATGCATGGTCAATGTACAGCAATGACACACCTGTGTGAACAGCCAGGAGACCCCCCCCCCCCCCCCCATGTTATGTTACATAGTTACATAGTTAGTACGGTCGAAAAAAGACATATGTCCATCAAGTTCAACCAGGGAATTAAGGGGTAGGGGTGTGGCGCGATATTGGGGAAGGGATGAGATTTTATATTTCTTCATAAGCATTAATCTTATTTTGTCAATTAGGAACATTCAGCACCCACCCGCTATCAAGGCAGCTGCCTATCATGTCATGCCCTACCTGCACAGGTGTGCTGGCTACTCAAATGATCCAATTAAGGAGGCCATTTAGTCAGCAGCAGCAGAAGTCCTGTGCCTGGACGCTCCAACAGCGGCCAGACACAAGCAGAAGCAGCAGAAGCAGCAGCAGCAGCACCACCTTTTGTTTTTTGGCTGCAGCAGCAAGGCCCACAGGGCTGGCTAGCTGGCTAGCCAGCAAGCAGGTAGCAATGAAAGTAGGAATCTTTCTTTTTAACCCTGTAAGGGGGTGGTGCACTGTACCCGAAGATACTGCCATATCGGGTCAATGCATAGGGCGACGGAAGCAAGCTTCGAAATCGGCCCCCGTTCTCAAAAATCCATTTAATATATGGTCCCCAGATAGGGGACGTATCAGATATTAAACTGATAAGAACAGATACTACACTTGATCTTAGCCAAAAGGCCGAGAAGCGATAACCGTGAAAGGGGCGGGCCCAACAAGGTCCCCTTCATGGGCACTATCACTGCTTGCTGTCAGGGAGGCTGCCAGACAATTTTCCATGCACACTCTGGGCTGGGGGGCAGTCAACCACCAGTACACACAGCAGAACCTAAACCCATACCATTATTGCTAAGCAGCAAGACAGGGGCCCATTGCACTCCCACGGGGCCTTTTTAAATGCAATCCATAACCCGGATTTGCCAGGAACCCTTCTTACTCCTCCTACTTGCATGTGACACTGGGCTTAGGATCTGCATAGGAAACACACACACAAGCACACACCTACCTTTGTTGCCTGCAGATGCCTCCTTGGCTGTCCCCAAACGGTATCAAACCAACACCCACGGGAAGCTGTAAGCATAGAGGACATGCCTGCACCCCATTGGACTTACCTGTGTGGGTTAAATCCGGGTTATTTGACAACCTATGGCGGTGATGGTTCTGCTCAGGCAGAGCAGTGCTG